>NC_079890.1:28762195-29062195 GCF_024868665.1 Triplophysa rosa
AAGAGAGAGAGAGAGAGAGAGAGAGAGAGAGAGAGAGAGAGCTTGTGTTTAGATCAAAATGGAGTGATGACAAAATGAAGTGATGAGTATCAGAATAGAGTAGAACAGAACAGCCTGGGATGTAGGCTAAAAGGCAGATGGGTGGGTGGCTAAAAAATCTGGCAGATAAAGTATGTGTGTGTGTTTGCATATGGCTCCGAATTTGGCATGTTAACAAACATCACTAGAAAACAAAACAAATCTGCAGTTAGTTACACAATATCCTGCAGTACTGTAGACTTCATCAATCAGTCATCATCGCCCATTTATTTTCAGAGTGCAGTGTGGTGATTTATCATGAAATCTGGACTAGATGTTGTATTCCGCAGGTCCACTAGTGGGTTTACAGTATATGCAAGAGTCCATAATAACACAACTAAAATTTGATACTACAGTCATTAGTAATGACTGCATTGTAAACACAATGACATGGCCAGAGTACTCATGTTACCGAAATGTCTGTTAGTAGCCGTAAAAAAGGTTTTCAAACTCGATTTATTAAGCCGGAAAGACATTTGACTCTCTGTTCAGTTCTCATTCATTTACTTTTCACATTTCCACTCCCTAAAAGCTTTCTAATAGACGACCAGCTTCAATACATTATTATACACATCTTGGAAATATTATATTTACATATTTTAAATACGTAATACATGCGTTAGCATACCATTTGCACCCAACATGGCAATGAGCCAGAAATCTAATAGCTTTATACATAAATATGCAAAAGCAGGGCTCGACATTAACGCTTGTCCGAGACAAGTGAATGTTTTGTATGGGCAAGTGAGAGAGAATTTTACTTGCCCGACCGGACAAGTAACTTGAAAAAAAACAGTGCGACATATGTAGAATAATAAGAATATGGGCATTAGACAGAGCTGCGTGTTTGTCGTGGTTGTGCTTGTTTGTGTGTGACAATAATCAGTACACGCGGACGCGGAATCATGTTATTTAAATGCCATCTGGCTGTTCTGCGTGTCTGAGTGAATTATGTGCATAGTTTAACATACAACACGAGTGGTCGAGGATTTATCTGCGTCTGCACTGTATGAGGACATGAACTTCATCTCCAGAGTTGCTCTGAGAGTTTATTTTACGATCGTTTTACTGTTTGAGTGAAGCTATCTGCAAACAAGCGTCTTACCGAAGACCCGTCAAAATAAAAGTCCCATTAAATTGAACATTCCGACAAAAAATACTGTAGTGTACTATAGTATTTGCTATTGAAAATAGTAGTAAATTGATAAACACTGTATACTATAGTAAAGTTCAAAAACAATATAGTAAGAATTTTACTGCAGTTTACTATAGTAAACACTATAGTAATTTACTATACAATACAGTAATTTATGTGGACAAATATACCACTATTGTAAAGGAAAAACACAGAACTTAGAAATATTAAAACAAATTTAGGTAATCTAAAAATGATATGGCACTAATTTATCCATCTGTATGTAACATTAATGTCTTTTGTCAGTTATCTGCCTATTCATAATGAACTACAGTTGCACATTTCTGCCTGTGCTACCAAACTTTAAACCTCTCTAGAACCAGTGCTATGTGCAAAAGAAGTTAACTTACAGCCTTAACACTAATAATAATTACTGCTTGCCTTTGTTTTATAGCAGTCACGGAGAGTAACGGGCTATAACCAAATTCAGGCGGCCAAAGCGGACACTAGTTAAAATGCTTAGAAGCAAACTTGACCAATCTAAATCCAAAACAATTATATTGATTATATTATATTACAATTCAAATGAAATATCTTTTTTATCTTTGGACAAGTAATTTTTGTAGTCGGACAAGTGAATGACAAATTTACTTGTCCGGAGGACAACCACATGACAATGCTTAATGTCAAGCCCTGCAAAAGTGACTTGTTTTATTAAAAGACCAGTGCAATTCATCATCTACTCGTATTTTAAATAAGTAATAAACTTTGAGAGTGAGCTCAACAAAAGTGGTTGTAAGAGACCTGGACAGCACCATTACAGATGAAAGCAGTTCTTGAATATCAAACTTTTGGCAGGAGCTTGTTGGGAAACTCGGTTTGGGCAATGTTACGCGCTATTTGGCCATGTCGCCCCCCTGTAAATGATAATAGCCACACAATAACATGGCTAGGGGAAATTTTGAGCCGTGATAAGTTGTTTCCAGACAAAAGCAAACCTCTGACAGGCCACTGTGTGATGTGGCCCTCTCCTCATGCATAGTAATGTTTCTGAGCTCTGGGCTTTCTAGGCCTGATTCCCTTTTTTGCCTTCCTAATTATCAAGCCATGAGAAAGGTCATTTTGCCACTAAATTATCTGCTTTGCATTTGATTACTTGGCCTTCTTGTGGATGTAGAATTAGAATAACCTTGGCTTTCAGAAATACTGACAATAGAAAGGGATGCGTCTCTTTCTTAAAGAATCTACACTTGCGTTGTCTGAAGACCAAGGACTTTAGAAAAATATATCTGGCTACAGGTTATATAGGTTGTCAAACTTTTGCGTCGTAAGGCCCCTTTGTGTAGAGTGCATCGCTTTGCGGCCCCCAAATAAAAACGTATAATCTTAAACTATTTTTTACAATTTTAATTAAACCAAAAACATATTCAGTTATACAATGCTGGAACATCAGTACTCTTGGTTGGTGATGTTATTTTTCTGATGTTTGATTGCATAAAATCTATGATAAATTTCTATATTTCATATAATGCCACAAAATATGTGGACCCCTGGATCCATCTTGCCCCCAACCCCCCGCCCCCCAGTTTGAGAACTGGTTCAGAAAAAAAACGTAATTAGCTTTTACGATTTTGTATTTTAGTGTTTTGAACAAGATGATAATGAAAGATGCATGGCCAAAATCCGGTACATATTAAAGCCCTTCATAACCGAGCACTTTTGCCACTGCAAAGAATGTTCTCCTTAGAGAACTAATGAGACGGGTTGGCAGCAGCCGCAGTGAGGAAACATTAATTTTTCCAAAACACAAAAATCAACACGAACAGTGAACAGATGACGTGTGTTTTAAACCTGGCCATGTTAGATGTTGGATAACTGCTGATATATATTTTATTCCACGTCTACTTTGTTGTAAATCTGCCAGCATCACAAATTAGTCTCATTTGCATGAACAAATTATATTAGTGGCATGCTCTGCACTGCTGTTTTCTGATATCTCCAAGTTCACTAAATAGAGGCCCTGCTGTAAAATGTGTTCTCACTATGAGTCTGAAAGTCTTCGTCACAAAGCATTTCAAACTTGAGGTGCCCTTCCTGCACACTTAGGGCACAGAGACTGGGACTGTCAATTTACAATTCAAATCAACCAAACTGCGTGAATGTTTGGCGAGAGTTATCCGCACCTAAAGGGCAAGATTAGAGCTATCTGCTCAGAACAGACTAATCATGAATAATTTGAGTCTGAAAATGACTTTTACGTTGTTTATTACCACCCCGCCATATTTCTCCTCATGTCAAACATGCAAATGTTGCCCTGTCTTAGCTTAATTAGCTCCTCTGTCACAATTTTTAGCTGATCACACACTACTGGAGTTGTGTGAGAAAAACACATACCCCAGAGGGGCTTATCAGATAAAACATGCTAATATCACTGCAGATACTTTGCATCTATTTTATATCGACACCATTCTTGTGGTTGTAGGGGGGAAAGCAGCTGTTCTTTGCCGTCGCTTTATCACTGTGAGTCAGTGCTATTATCAGGTGGTTTAGTCACAGGAATCCTTAAGTCTGTTGAAACTGATCATATTGTAAAACCAGACTCATGCCAAGACTGTTCTGTTCGACTGTAAGAAGGATTTTTAAGGATCGTCACCACAAACACTGACTTCAGTTGTTAACAAAATAAAGCTTAAACCAACGTGCAGATACACATCATCAGTTTCTCCACACATTAAATATTTATAAGATGTTTGTCATCTTGATTGATTTAATGCAAGGGTTTTCAAACTGGGGACCCCCAGGGGGATTTCAGAAGGTTTCAAGGGGTCCCCAGAAACTTTCAGAAAAAAAGATCAATCAAAAATTGTAAAAGTCTACTAAACGTTACTATTGTTTCATTTCTAAGGGTTTATCTACATGCATAGTTTCCAGAAATGTTTATATTTATCTTTATCTTTTTTTATATTTGCATCTCTGAGTTTTTCTCACTTTAGTTCCTTTTTCGCACTTAAAGTGAAAGTTGCTACAGTACAAATACATTTGAACTGAAAATTTCTTTTCAGGGTTATACATCCAACAAGTATAGTTACATCCAACAAGTATATGCTATCCAACATTGTCTTTATACTATCAAATTTACAATTTCACTAATAAAGTTCCTTTATAAATAAAAAATTATAGATGGATATGTATTTTAGAAAGGGGGTCCCTCACAATAGGTACATCTTATTTGGGGGTCCTTGGTATCATAAAGTTTGAGAACTGACAACCCAAAAAGCTTGTCTTGTTGCACAATATATATTTTAATACAAACATATAGTGTAAGTCTAAAATAAATGGTCGCTGTCCTTCTGAAACCTCTGAAACCAAATTGGCTGTTTTTCAGGAAATGGAAAAAATACTGTGTTGTAAAAGTTGACAAGCACTTTTAAATATTGGTTAAATATTTGCCAAACACAGTAACAACCATAAAGGGTGACTAATAAAAATTATTTATGGCAAAAAATAATCACAAAATATGGCGATACAAGATTTTAGAAGCACAGCAGTGAAATCTAGGTTACTATATGCTACCCTAGTGAACTGAACCAAGCAGTCTGATCACACTTGAACAAAACTGCTTTCTGTAAAGGGTCCTCAAAGGTCGGTAAGGCATACAGAGAACTCAGGAAAGCTAAGAAAAATGTAGCTGACATTCAGATTTTCTTTCTTCTAGGAAATGTATTTTTACTATGTTTCTTTGTGACTACCTTTAGGCTTGTCTTAATTGAGAACGCACTTCATACCCCTCTTCAGTTTAGCCTCGTTTTTCATCATGTGGTTTGAGTGAGAGGTGGCTGTAAATTGCATTTGCATTCATTAGTTTCATCCCTTGTCTCTGCATTGCCATTAAGTTAATATGAGAGAGTGTGTGTATGTGTGAATCTCCTATTTAGGTGAAAATGGATTTGGGCTCCATTAGCAGATTAGCCGTAAAATGACATTATCTCTCCCAATGTGAACTTAATGCCAGTAATTTGAAGATGGATGACCCTTTACTGAGACCCTCTCTGCCATCAATCACTTCCATCATAGGCTGGTGGTCTAACAAATATAATAATTAGTATTTATATAAGGCTGTCCTTTTTGTAAGCAAATATAGCCAGAGCAGTACTAGACACAAAAAACAACTTACAACACTTAACCAATGCACTAAAGATGTCAAAGTTATGGAGACTGAACCTGCCACACTTGAATGTTTATGTACAACACAAAGGCAAATTGTAATTGTCAAGCTTAAAGCTCTATGGCTATAAGCCATCCATTTATGATTAAAGTTCATGTGATACGTGTATAGGCACATCATTAACATTTATGTATGTAGATGAATGTGTTTCCCGTGTAGCTTCTTCCCCAGGTGCGAGAGAAAACTAATCACACAGAAGTGTTGCGATTTCATTAGACACAGTATAATATGCCGGCTGGGAACCTTCTAGATAATCAATGAAAGATCCGTCTCTACCCCGTTGTGTCTGGCTATTGTCATGAAGAGGAGCTCTTCAGAGAAACGAAAGACAGAAAAAAAGACAAACGGCCCTAAGGTGTTGACATAATGGAGAATGTCAAATTTACATTTCATATTAGTAAAATGGTGGCATTATGCTTCTCTTACATTGTTTAGCCTCAAAGACTATTAACAACAGATCTGTCTCATTCAGACAGTCTTAAATACAATATACAACCATCTGAAATGTGGTATTTGCATTTTGAGCCATACTAAATACTATACATATTCTAATGACAATACTATAGATAGTCCGTTCTTAATTAGGGGTTCATTGTCACACTTTCTCATTATCTGCAATACGTTTTTGAGATCTGTATGGAGTTCAGACCTCAAGCTCATTGTCTCCAGCATGCTATCAGAGCCAATGAACTGAAAATATTAACACTAATGTTTGTGAAAGGGGAAACGTTTCTTAGAGACAGTTTCATTAAACTTTTGAGCTCGTTGTTAATATGAATCCATTGTAAAGTTTTGTCATTTGAAGCCATTGAAACAAAGGTCTGAACAACGCCGCTGTCAATTTCCTGCTTGGTTCGGATGCTTCTTATCAATCACTCCTCGTACAAACATTAGCAAAGATTCCTTTGTCTACAGCAAAATGAAAAGAATACAAAAACGTATTTTCCTTAAGTAAAAAAAATATGAGATTCGTTTTCAGTCTAAAAGGTTTGATAGAACTATGTGCATACTTTTTTATTCCAAGATTTAAATTCCCATTATCCTATCAAAAAATAACCTTCCTTGTGACCCAGTAACATCATTTAACCTACCATGGAGTCACTAAACCTGCTCTTTTATACCCTTGACCGCGTGAAATTTGATTGATATGAGGAGAGACCTGAAGGAAAGGCTAAGTACATTACCTACATTACCTTTCACAGACCAACGGAGTCTGTGAAATTTGATAAAAAGTGGTAAAGGCTTTGAAACATTTTTGTACTGGAAATTGTCCAGTGGTCTTTTTGTTGAACAAAGGGAGTGGTGGCTTGAAGACAGAAAGGTCTCTGGAGAAAGGAACATTAATTGACTTTGCTAAGTCAAACTTTAATGTACAAATCACTGTAGAAATGCCCTCCTTGCCACCGTTTTCCTTCTTTTTCATGTGGCGGGGTGCATTCAGCTCACAGTCAAGTAGACATTAATTCCTTTCAATCTTCACACTCAATTTATTCTGAATGTCCCTGCCGATATGCTTGCTCCTCTAAATTAGAGGCGGTGAATTATACGGTAAAGAAAGAATGGGAGAAAGAAAAACTTAATCATACACCACAGCTGTATGTGGAGAGTCTGGTTTTATGAAATATGTTCCTTCTACCCCGAGGATATAAATGGTCAATGAAGGGAAGGAAGCCAATGGAATAAACCAATAAATACCAAGGAGCTAGAATAATTACATCTTTTAGTTCCGCATTGGGTACTTTTTCTTTGCAAAAAGGCTATTTCTATGCCTGCATCTTCTTTTATTAAGCAAAGGGTGAAATTCATGAATAACTCAACTTAAAGAAGTACAAAACTCCCCAATTTCTAGCAGGTTTATCTTTTCTCTCCAGCCACACACCTCAAACCGGGCAGATACAGTTCAATAGCTTTAAGCCGCCATTCCAAATTCTCGTAATACTCATCAATTATATTTGAATACGTGTCTTGCCAATAGTGCTGTGGTGAGTAGAAAACATTAATTACATTGTTTATCAAGACAATTAGCGCATACAAGTTTTAGCATTCATTCTGGTGTGTGGGCAACTGAATGATAGGAGGGGCATTCGAGGAGAAGAATAAACCCAAACCATTATAATAAACAAATTAACCTCTTCAACAGACGGAGGCCTCGAATCCAAACCATCCATCAAAATTCATGCAAATTAAGCACCATACGAGACCTTACTTACTCAAAAGGTTGGCACGGTGTTACCATCATCAGAGTCTATCACAGTGCCCTTTAACAGACAGATATTGTCACACGTTGAAGCTATTTAAGTGGCTTTTGTTGAGGAGGAGTACTTGTCGCTAAATTAGATGTATAACCATTTCTGAGGGCTCAGGGCAGTAAGAAAGGTGCAGAGACGGACCCCGTAGGCAGACAAGGTCTGCGAGCTGCTGTCATATATCTCAGCCCAGCTCTGCTGATGCTGAATGTCTACAAAAATATCTTCGTCTGTGGATACCAGGAGGTGTGAGATGGATTATGATGTAGCAACAGAGACCCCTAACGGAGGAAAGAAAACCTGCATCCTCATGTGAGAAATGAGGAGACTTTGCCAGAATGTTCATTCTGTTTAGTTTAAAAGGCAAACTATTGACGATTTACTGTAGTTGTGTTTTCTTGCTTTGGTTGGAAAATACTAAATAAATGAAATCTTACAAAACAAGTATAGAGGTCTACACCTAACATCATAAGGACTATTACTGCAGTATTTCTGAAGAGCAGGCACAAAAATGTGTTTCACCTTCACCTTGCATGATTAGTAGTAAGTAAATTTATTTATAAAGCACATTTAAATTCAGCATTACACTGACAAAAGTGCTGTACAAATCCAACAGTAAATACAACTTCTAAAATTCCATAAACAGAGAGAACAAACCGAAAAAAAAGATGTATATATATATATATAGATTATTAAACAAATTTAATAGCCAGGAAAAGCTAGAGAATAAAAATGTGTCTTAAATCTGGACTTCTGAACAGAAGGAGCACTCTTAATATCAGGTGGCAACTGATTCCATAAGCGTGGAGCAGCAACTGCAAAGGCTCTGTCCCCTTTGGATCTACGTCATGACCGAGGGACATGTACTGTAAGAGAGATTTGTTAGCAGACCTAGGGACCTAGGAGCTGAGTGAGACTGAATAAGATCAGAGATGATTAATGGCTCTTATCATTTTACTTTATAATTTGCTCCACAGTTGGTGCTTCTTCTGTACAAAAAGTTCACAAATGAAAGCTTTCAAAATGTAAAAGACTTTTTTATAGTCAAGACTTCAAGGTATCTGTCTATAAAAGAAATTGAAATAATCCTGCCCTGAGAAAACTTCACTAGAGTATAAAGTGTGAAAAACAAGCCCTATACTCTCCCGAAGGGACAGCAAGCAAAACTCAATGAAATGTCACTGCCTTTCCCACGTGCTTAGTGTAACTAATGATAATCGGGCATGTTTTCCACATTTTAATGAACACAAGCGATTATGATGCAAAAATATATATATAACACTACAAAAGACAGGAAAGTGGAGCCAATAGCCTCGATCTGATACAATATTCTGATTTTATCCATCAAAGTGTAGCTATTCATGGCAGCAGGTGAAGTGGGTGAAACAGTTCCAAGTTTCCACCGTTGCACCTGCATTTGCTACGCTAAAGTGTTATGTACAGCTTGTAGCACAAACATACGGTTGAAAGATGCTTGGCTATTTTTCTGCTTAACTGTCAGGTGGCTCTTGAATGAAAAGAAATATCAAAGAATATATATATATTTTGATAAAATATTAAGAAGAGGGTTTTTTTGGAATAGCATGCACAGATTAACCATTCACAATGGGATTGGGGATAAAGACGGTTTCAATGGATGCAGACGCCTGGCCCAAGTTAACTTCCGTTGTGTTTTGGTTATAATATAACAATTTGGCCCAGTTTCACAGACAAGGCTTATCTTAAGCAAAGACTATGCCTTAGTTAAATTAGGATATTTAAATCCCTTTTAAAAATTCTTTAGAAAAAAACATTACTGGTGTGCATCTTAAGACAAAACAATGGCACTGACATATTTTAAGACATGTCACGGCAAGTAATACACTTAAGACAGCTCAAATATTCAGTTTAGTCTGTGACAATTGCCTTAAGCCTTATTTATTAAATCACCCCTTTATTTTATATGCAATTAATATGATCATTCATTTTTATTCATATTTTATTGTAAATTAATTGTGTTCGATTACAAAAAAAATACTCAACAGTCATTGATTCTTCGCGGATGTCTACCAGAAGTTAAGTATGTAAATAGTGTTAACTTGAGCCATGACCAAATTTCTGTCTTTTTGTTGGCCAAACCTATTACTACTGTATAGTTTTAACATTTGCTATAACATAAACTATAAATTATACAAATACAGTATAGGGTGTAAGGAATACATGAATGGCACTTTCATTGTACTTTTGTCATGGTGCCAATTTTAGACCTCGACAGGCCATGAAAAATCATATGGGTTTGGAACAAAATAAAAGCAGGTAGAGGGGACTGGAATATTGTCAACATCAGATGGCACAAACTGCACATACAGGGGTTTTAAAAGTCTACTTCAAAAACTTGTGAATCCAAATGTCATTTAAATTATGGAAACTAGAGCACCTAAGTCACTTTTGTTTTTTAATAAATGCCTTCTTTTTTTGCTTGCACTGAGGAACACAAGATGCACTTTTTTTGTGGAAATTAGAATTTGTCAGGTTGAGTATATGCTGACATTAAAGCAGAAGAGGAGCACGTCAAACTTGAGCTCATATCAGTTTGCTTCCTCACTATTTGTATAAATCTTGATTATTGGAAAAGGACAGCACACTTACATTTTTGACTTAAAATTGACTTTATTGTATAGATACACAATGCACAAAAGAAAAAGAACAGTTGCTTTAACAGTACAAGCATTGAGAACAGTCTTAGACCCAACTAATGCATGTGTAGTCCAGCACACAGCATCAGAGCTTTTCATGCAAAGGTAACATGCTACTAGTGCAGAAAAACAACAGCAGAAAGTATTCTGAAAATATATAATGTAATAAATCACCACAAGAACATAATTACCCATCTTTGGTAGATAATAACAGTTTGGGTCAGTCAGTCTGGCTTCATTATGAAGCATCTACCCTGACTTTCCCCATGTAAATGTCTATTCTAGACTGAATCTCAGTCTCTCTGCCTATACAGGTTATGAAGTCCAGGCCAGCCTGCACGCCCCTTGAGTCACTGACGTCCTTGTGTGCATCTGCGCAGACTCTCAAGCGACTGCAAGAAGCAGCGCCGTGCTTTATCTTCATCCACTGGATGTGGTCCTTCCTCATCCACCTCCTCTATGATTTTACTGAACTGCATCTTCTTCTGTAAGATGGACCGGGCCCTCTCACATTCTTGGGCCCTGGATAACCCAACCGGCTGAGGAAATTCCTCCATAGCCAAAGTCATCCAGTGACTGGGCAGGGCATTCCAGTGGCTCATCTCCGTTAAATGTGTGGTCATTCCTGAGAGATGCTTGGACGAGTCAAAAAAGATTCTTCAAATACCCTTTGGAATTTCAGTTCGCTGTGCCTCCTTGTCCAGGATAAGTGCTACGCCAAGCGAGTCAGTCCTCCAAATCCACACTTTGAAAGCCGAGAGCCAGACCGCTAGTCCCAGAAGCAGATGAAGAAACTGAAAAGATGCTCTTGTTCAGTATCCGTCTTGAGTGTTTGCAACCCACAGCTGCTGTGAGGCTTTATATAGGCCTTCTCTTCCCACTCAGTCCTCTCTCAGTGCCTGACTTCCTCAAAGCTCCTCCTTCCTCACAGGACTGTCACACTTCCGACTTCCATTCGTATCCTCCGGAATCACCCCCTTACTGCCAGGAACAAGTACGCATGCGGCACGCAACAGGGAGGAGGCAGAAGGACAGTTCTCGGGATTTGGCACAACATACAGAGATCATGCACATCTATGGGATAGACGGATGTGACACCAGGCAGATGGGCTTTTAAATGCTGCTACAAAGCAACAAAGATGGCTAAAATTCATTTGTACCAATGCTCAAAGAATACATTTTTGGTAGCATTTGCATACAGAGTGCATACAGTTGCCAAAGGGCATGTGCGTGGGTTGGACACAGATGGCTCATATAGCTGCAGGGGAGAAATAGACGCTAGAGAGAGGGGCATGGGGTTAGGGACACTGAATATTAGAGAATTACAACAAAATCCATTATACTGTATATTTTTAGGTAGCACTATTTTTTAACTACAACAGATGGCATGTCATAATAAACAAAACTTCTACAGGATTTATTCATATTTACTTATACTGTACATTTTTAAATCAAAAGTTCTACCTAGAAACATTATTTAATACACAATGAACTAACATGAATAAACAATAACCAACTGTATTTGTATTAATTAACATTTACAAAGACTAATAAATGCTGTTAACATATTGATCATTGTTAGTTTATGTTACAGTTAATTCATTAACTAACTTGATTCATTAACTAATGTTATTGTAAATGTATCTATTTTCCTGCTTTGTTTGCTGCTGAAATGTCAAATTGTCATGTTTACAACATGAAACTCTGCATTGCTTAGAACTATCACAAAAATACATGATTACCAAATATTGCCCACCGGACAAAATCCTAGATAAGCATTCCACATAAAAAATGAAAGTCACTAATGAATGCTGTACCTCAATTTCTGGGCCATTTAGCTATCCAAAGTAAAAGAATGTCTTGGGGAGAGTGAGCCAAGCATGAGAGTTCAAACTTATATTACATTAGTATATATTTATACTATAAATGTTCTATAAAATAAATGACTATATTTCAGGTGGTCCACTACAACTTTCAAAAATGTTTCAAAATGAATCAATCCGTCAACCATAAAAGTTAAAGACTGGTATTAGAAAGTCTCAGTTTTATTTGGAATGCAAAATGAATTCAGAAACAGACATGCTGTATGGGTCCATCAGCGTTACAGTCAAGTGCTTTTCTTGTTGTCTTCACTCCGAGGTCGCAGACTTTACACAGATTTTACGTAATTACGTAAGTTATTCGCACCTAAACCTGAAAAAATATCACATCATTTAGGAATACTGAAAATTATTGTTTTATTTAGATGAAAACCTTTCTTCGTCCATATAAACAATTTTGCCTCACTTTTCATTGAGGTATGCATCTTTTTACCAGCAGTACCAGTTAATAATCCGTTTTACAGGACGTACATAAACTCACAACAGTGAAATAAAGCCGCGTCTCCTTTAAAAGTGACGCTCGGAATTAGACTTCAATGTGCCATCTGTGATAAGCACAAGTAGTTCATGTAGTTTGTAAACAACTGCTGAGTCAGACGGAAACAAGCAAAACATGGAGCAAAATTGTAGACGTCCCTTTGCAGTTAATAATGATTGCAGGCATCTTGCCCAATTTCAGAAAATCACCAATAAGTGCTTGAGGGGTATAAAAGCTTACTGTCATTCTTTCATTGAAATAATGGACACGCAGTTGATGTAATCAGATAATTTTGAGAACCTATTTCTCATGTTTTATGTTTCTCAGATGACTATTATTAGAGAACTACTAATTAATTGTAAAATGGAAAGATCAAAGCGAATTAATCAGTGCAATACAGACTTCAGCTAATCTGAGCAAATACAGAATAAACAGAGCACATAACGTGAAAGCGACTTCTGCTATTCTGAGCCAATAAGACCTGTTAGTCAGCAAAGTCTGTTCAAGAAAATAATGGTTCGGTTAGCTATAACTCTCCAAAGCTCAATGCACCACTCTAACATCTGGATAATTCATTGCTCTCAATGGGAACAGAAATGTAAGGAACAGTTTGATGTGACTGTTCTAGGCTCCTGACAGCCAAAAAATTTTGTTGGTTCCCCCTTACGTCACACCATCCCTCCATCCTCAGTCTGTTCTCTTTTCCTCTAACCTTGCTTCTGTTTCTTCAGATAGCGTGCACGCTGGGACAAGCACACCTTCGTGACGTATTTGGTGAGCACTTTTGTGGGTAGCAGAGCAGTGGTCACCCAACCCTGGAGCAATGATATAAGCAGTTAGACCAAGTGTAATAAATGCTAAAATGTATTTACAGGGTTTTTCCTGTATAGAAAAATTGGAGGCGGCCGCCTCAGTCAAATTTCGTGCCGCCTCTCGTCAAACTTATGTTGTTTGTCTTCACAAAAAACCACTGCCACTGCGTCTGAAATCACATACTATGACAGTACGTACTGATTTAAATGAAGTACCTACCTATCGACCGTTAAAACAGTACGTTCTATACAGTATGTGTGGGGGTAGTATGAATAGATTTTCGGACGTACTGCCATGTTTTATTGTCATGTGCCCCATATGACCTATGACGTTTTAACATCAACCTGTACATAGGTTGATGTACCGGTACAAAGGTTGATGAACCGGTACAAAGATCATTTATTCACAAGAAATTCATTAATCTGTACTTCCATATAAAAAACGGACACCCGCTTTGAAGTTTTCCACTGTTTTTATTTTATTACATTTTTAAATTTGACCGTTGCTCAGCTCGCGTTGCATCATGGAATAGAGAAGTGTCCATCTGATTCACACTCACAAATCTCGGCTCACGCAGTAGACCATCCGGGTATTTCTCGCCTACTGTTTTGCGCATATTGAGGTTTCGGACATACTACTCATGACTCATACTCATTTTCGCCTGCTTTATAGTATTGAAGTTGGCGATTTCAGACGCACGATGTGTGTATTCTATCAACTGACTGTCATTTTTTACGCGTACGCCGCAAAAGAGGCACTGTTTCGTTATCAGCCCAGTGAGACGCTGAAGAGTCGCTCACAGTACAAGAGCTAATAGGATCTGCTGTGTTTCAAGGCTTTTCACAAGAATATTGTTTGTTTTGCATTCAAGTACGTTCAATTTCTTAAATTAACGTGGCGTACATCACTGTATAATGTTTTAAGCTGTGCAGTTGGCTCGTTGAATCAGCGTTATACTGTACACAGCGAGCTCGCCAGTATGAAAGCACATTGCGATCAGAACGACTCGCAAACAAATGACTCCTTTGAACCGATTCGTTTAAACTGTTGAAACTTTTTGGTCACAAGCGAATATAAAAAATCAGTGAATCATTCAAAGCTCAGTAAACCACAAGAGAACGCAGGATGTGAATGAGCTTTGCAAATTTTGTAATTTAGTTGGTTATTGTGGGGTGAAAAGTTAGTTGAAAATGATAAAAAGCTTTATTTCTGTTTGGTTGAATAAAAGTCATGTTTTATATAACTTACTAATTGTCATTTTCATCTAATTATTATGTTTACCTATGTAAAGTGTTTGGTTAAGCCACACCTCCACTTCATTTTGAGCCAGGAAAACCCCTGATTTATATACATTTTATTTACAGTAATGGGGTTAGAAGGCCTAACTACTTCTGTAATGGAAGAATTAACATTGTTCAGTAGTTTCTAGGCATAAAAGCTTATTAAATCTTACAACACAAACATCATATCGGTTGATGTTGGCAGTGTATTAACATTCACTCATTGTCATCACTACAATGAAGGTTAGTGAGTGATTCTATTGCACTAGTCTGTTACACTATTATTGGCTATGCAATATGCAATACCCACGACTATAAACACTTATCAAAGGATAAGATATTTTTAAAAATGCCTCCGTGGTTTTGTGTCCACGCATTAGGAGTCGACGGGGGTCAACAATCTTCAGAATATCTTAATTTGTGTTACACGGAAGAAAGATACTCATAGAGATTTGGAATGACACGAGGGTGAGTAAATAAAGAAATTTTCATTTTTGGGTGAACTATACCTTTAAGCAGATTCTGAGGGCCTGAACAGGTGAGTATAAAGTTCCTTTATTACTCTGTATAGTAAACTCTCTGTAGACTGAATCAAATATAGTGAAGTTATATTATTAAGAGGGTCTCACCATGATGGCATGTGGGAGGTAACCGTTAGACTGAGTCTGCAGGCCCACAGTGCTCAGCTGAGCTTTGACGTAGCGTTCTGGAGTAGGGATGTCAATAGTGGCCCTCCTGATCTTGCTCAGTTTGGTCGTCACATAAAATGGCAGCACACTCTTTAAGAAACAGTACAGAAGAACAGTTTAACTAGTAAATCTGAATGACAGGTGTATACATCATCGACAGAACAATAATCATAAATTACTGTTAATCTCAAACAGAAATACAGTACATTTCATATCATCTTTACAAAATCTATTAAGAGCTACTATGACTTCTATTGTTGACCCATTTTCACTCACCTGTATAATAATCCCCTTGCTCTTGTACTCCGTGTCGAGTCCACGGGAGAAAAAGTCCACAAAGGCCTGTTGTAGTAAAAAAACAATTACACAATTACTCTATCCAAATAAATAAATCTTGACACGTCTGTGTATAATTGTTACAGACTTTTGATTTTAGAACTAATCCATGGTAAAGACAGAGAGAGAGAGAGAGATGACTTGCCTTTGAGGAGGAATAAAGTGCGAGAAGAGGAACTGGGTACATGCCACTAGCCGAGGCAATATTCAAGATCACTCCTTTAGACCTGAAAGGAGTTTTTCACATGAATTTTAAATGTTGTAATATAACATGCAAGTATGTTTTATAAAGACAACTACGTTTAAAATGGCCCATGTGTTTTTTGCATTTTACTTTACTTTTTTGGCAGCATAGAATTATCCTTTCTAACACATGGGTACCTGCTAATGGATTCTTGCATCCCTGTTGCTATGGCAACTGGTGCCCATGCCAGCATACATAGTGTTGCATTATGTACTACTGACTCTAGTGTTCTAGATGGGAGGAGCTAACATCATAACTTTGACTCTTTCTAAAAAAAAATACATTTTGGGGAAAAATCTCTAGATTCCCCTAAATGTTTTTAATGCATTTTGCATTTTTGCAGTCCGATTTTTGTTGTTGTTGCTTATCATATGCAGCTGTTATTGCTACAGGGAAATGTAAGGAAAATACTGTATGCAAACATTTGTTGTCATGATTTAAGTACACTATTATTGCATAATTTATAAAGCCCAAAAACACACGAAATTACGCATTTCTATGAAATAGCTACACATTAAGATCCATTTCGAGACTACTTTGAATGTCAACTGATTTCTGAACTCACCGATCTACCATCCTGGGTAACACCAGTCGTGTCATCTACAGAAAGAGGTAATGTGTAAACATGAGGAATCGTACGTACAAGAATCAGATCTATAAGACTTAAAGATTATTTTGACTTTAACACTTTTCCAAGCTTATAATGAATTAAAGAACACGATGTGAACTTTTATGATCTTAAACAATCTTTTAAAAAATCTTGCACAAATAGAGTAATACATCTTTGATCCAGATGATGGCAGCATCGACTCAAAATTTCAGGCTGTATGGTAGCATCAAGTCACTGCAACTTTATTGTACACAAAAATATGGTGTTTTATGTTTTAAATGTGGTGTTTTAAATTTCATCAATGAATAATTTATAAACAGTGCCATAAAAGGAAGAATCTATTTTCTGGATCAATCGAGTACTATGAAATAAACACATACATTGTAAAAGTACATCTTTGGGAAAAAAATTTGTAGGCACCTTAAATCAGTACCTACTGTTTAAATAAAAGTATATCAATAATGCAGTTATTCCAAACTGTATTTAAATGTATAACAATATATAGACTTTAGCATCTGGACGACTGTCTAGATTGTATTGAGCTACATTTTATACGGTGGTCCGTTTTCTTTTTCCATAAATATTTACGCTTCCTGTAGAACTCCAAGGTTATGGGCGGAAGTAAAAAAAGAAAGGTTGGCTCTAACAATTGAGTAAAAGGCAGAAATGCCACTGACCTGACAAACCGATGTAATGTTGATGTTGATCATATCATTGATGAACTGCAATTACAAGAGTCACCAAACCAACCGTTAAAAATATAATTTTAGCTGACAAATAAAAAATGCAAAATAACAATACCCATTTTTAAATCATTATTACGATGGAAGAGTTTAGTAAAATGCACAGATCAAAGTAAACAATAGTTAAACAAACTCACGCTGTCAATATTAGGAACGCTGAGGAAGAACTCTGGGTAGGAATAAGACACTCCGACATTGTTAACTGCAGGTGGAAGAAACAAAACAGACAGCAGAACATAAATCAAAGCAACCGCACAGGTTACAGCTCAGAAAGAGCTATTGAAACAATTTCAACAAACTGTAGTCCCTCCACTTCCCTGCAGTTGGCAGCAAATACCGAACAGTCACTAAACAGACAATTCATTATAAAAACACATCAAGTTGTGCTGTACAAGTCCAGAACATCTTGTTCCAAAAAAAAACTGAACTTAATGTCAGATTTCCTCTCAAGACACAGAATGTAATATACCTAAAACTCCTATTTCAAGGCCAGCCAGTCCAGACTCAATCTTAGGGTAGATGTCCGTACATCCAAAGTCTGCAGAAATGGTTTTGGTCTCAACATTAAACTTGCTCTCTAGAAGAAAAACAAAAGCACACAACAGCTGAACAGTTAAGAAAAAGTGTTTGACAGAACGGACAAAAACATTGTTCATAGTTTTCTTGTTTAGCACTGATGCTATAAAAGTGAGACATTGCCTTCCCTGTAAAACAGTCAATAAATTTAAATTTTAGTGACATAAAATGCCTTACATACAAATGCATGGTATAGACGCACACAACTTTAATATTTTACAGATCCGATTCAGGGACTGCAGTGGTTAAGTGATGCTGTAACGTCCTAGAGTATCCCAGATCCTCCGCTGCAACCTCCAAACTATAAAACTGGCCTGAAAACAGGTGAACTGCACCAGTCAGACTGCATTCAGCACAAAGTTTGGGCCTGATTTGCATGTTTTCTTTATTGAATTAGGATGTTCAAACAACGTAGGCAGTGCATGCGAAAAAGCATGTTTGCTTGAACGTCTGGATGATGCTAAAGTAACAGAGGAAAAAAGCAGAGAGAAAAATGGAAAAGCGCACAGAAAAAGAGAATTCATTCACTCGCACACTCTAGACACTAGACTGTCCTGCTTCATTAAAAGAACGAAGAAATGTGTTGGTAAAAACATGGCTGCCCTCAGAAATGCCACAGTAGGAAAATGTTTAGCAAAAAAACACCTTAATAAGACAAGGACAAAAGAAAAGAAAGTTAGTTTGTTAGAAAATCTGTTCAGGAGATACTTGCACATAATAACCCAGAATGCATTGCGGAAATGATAATCCGATATGGAAGTCAATACAAGACGTTCTATATATAATATATGTATAACTCAATAATAAAATCTCAATAAAACACTATAAATATAATATAAACCTTTTTTACCCAATGTGCGTGTTGTGTATTTTAAGTACCACTTTTGCAATCATCTTAGTATCTATCTTAGCAACATCCTAACATCAGGCTTTATAGAAATCAATTGCGAGACATGTCTCCATTGTGGAGACTTTACTTTGTTGCCTATTTAGACTGTTCTAAATCCATCACTTATGAGGTTTCATGATAGATGCTTTCCTTTACAAGGTAACTCGCTTGGTTTTAGAACATAGCTATTATGGACACAGAAAGGTGCACATGACAACATTAGCCAGTGTTCAACAGAGGTCACTGGGCTGATTTCGTCCATTCTCTGCTCTCGCTCTCGCTCTCTCTCCCTCTCCCTCTCATTCCTGCCATGACATCTCCAGGATCCACCTCCATCTGTGAGAGCTCTGCTGCAACAGCCAGGCAGCTCAATTGGCAGAGTGCCTGCCTTTCAACACAGAGCTAAAAATAACCCAGCTCATTAACATCCACATTCATTTAGCTGAGGGAGACACTCGCTGCCTCACAAACAAGCAGCAGTCTCTCTCTCTCTCTCTCTCTCGCTCTCTCGCTCTCTCGCTCTCTCGCTCTCTCTCGCTCGCTCTCGCTCTCTCTCTCTCTCACACACACAAACGTACACCTATAGATGGTCCTCGGCACACAAGAACACACAAGCGCACATCTGCTGGAACATGGGTGCGCACATGTGTGTGAATCAGAACCCAATAACAGATTCACATGGGAAATATCAATATGACATTAAAGTCCAATTGCATTTCATAATTGTATTACTTAAAACTCATCTTCAAGCATTAAAAAAGCATATGTAAAAGTTTTTCCTGTGATAATAATTTCTTTTTGCCTTAAAGGGGTCCTTTTTGGCAAATGAAAGCTTTTTACATCAACTTAATCCACATTAAACATAATAGTTAGGCAAAACTATGAGAGTAAAAATAAGAGTCTTGAAGAGCTTTCCTGTGACTCAGTGGTTAGAGGATGGCACTAGCAATGCCAAGGTCATGGGTTCGATCCCAGGGGATTGCACATAGTCAGAAACAAATGTATAATACAATGCAATGTAAGTCGCTTTGGATAAAAGCGTCTGCCAAATGCATGAATGTAAATGTTATATAGTGTACTTCAAATTAATAAGTAAAGTGCATCGAGTAGCAATATATTTCATCCAGGCCCATGAATTTGCATTTTATCATTAAATCTTATATGTTGTTTATCTATCAGCATAATAACCACCCCAACCCCTATTTTCTGTCTGAAAGTTTAAAAAAACAGACAGTTTTGTCAATTCTCACTATTCTTAAAGTATTTCTGTTTTCTATCATTTCTCGTGACCAGAAGGTTGCCGGTTTGATTCCCAGGGCCGGCGGGTAACGACTGAGGTGCCCTTGAGCAAGGCACCTTACCCCTACTTGCTCCCCGGGCGCTGCAGTGATAGCTGCCCACTGCTCCGGGTGTACGTGTGTTCACCACTTGCTGTGCGTGTGTTCACTACTCTCTGGATGGGTTAAATGCTGAGGTCACATTTCGGGTATGGGTCACCATATCTGACTAATAGGTCACTTTCACTTTTATATTATGAGTCTATATTAGTTACAATTTTCAACAACAAAAAATCCACATTCCATTTGCTTAAATTAGATTCTATTATGTACACAGTTGCATTTATATTGCTCATTGGCCACCTTACTCTCATAACATCAGCATTGAAAACAGAATAAAAACACATATCAGCTGACCACTAGCATTCAGTTCTTTTTCACCTACATTAAGTGGATGTAGTCACCTACCGATAGCTTTGGACACTTCATCCAGCTTCTCCTGAGTACGGCTGATGAGAACTATGGCAAAACCTCGTCGCGCAAGCTGCACAAAAGAAAACCATTTAAACCAAATCCAGATAATTAGAGAAAATCTTTGTTTTCTAAACATATTACCATCTCAAGACATACTGTTTTAAGAATTAGAGGGCGTTATCAGAAGCTAATGTATCGTTTTTAGCCAAAATAGTATATAATAGCCCATAATGGACATCAAACAGTAGAAAAAATGAGAAGGTGTTAAAACGCTTGGCAGTTTGACGACTGTGCGAGGCAAACCTTTGAGAGTGGAGTCCTCACTGAAAAGAGACCTCTAGTTTGATGACTCACTGTGATTTCCGTGAATACAGAAAAAAATACAAATAAAACCTGAGGAACCTTACCTCCTCCGCATAGGCTTTTCCGATTCCGTCGGTGGCCCCAGTCACAACTGCAGTCAAATAGAACAGAGTCAAAAAGAGGTTATTGAGGGAGGAATGTAAGAAATTGTTTTAAAAAAACATCAAATGGCTGTGCATACATTAAACATTTTAACGGAGTTGTGCAATATACAAATGAATTGCATATATGTGACCCTGGACCACAAAACCAGTCTTAAGTAGTACGGGAACATTTTTAATAATAGCCAAAAAAAACATTGTATGGTCAAAATGATCGATTTTTCTTTTATGCCAAAAATCATTAGGATATTAACTATGTTCCATGAAGATATTTTGTAATTTTCCTACCGTAAATACATCAAAACTTTATTTTTGTGTGATATTTTTGAGTGATATGCTATGCTAAGGACTTCATTTGGACAAATTTAAAGGCAATTTTCTCAATATTTAGATTTTCTTGCACCCTCAGATTCCAGATGTTCAAATAGTTGTATCTCGACCAAATATTGTCCTGTCATAACAAACCATACATCAATGGAAAGCTTATTTATTAAGCTTTCAGATGATGTAAAAATCAAAATTTCAAAAAATTGACTCTTAAAGGTCCAGTCAGTGAAATATAGCGGCATGCAACCAACCGCTCACTCCACAATTTGTTATTGTGAGTCTATGTGTACACATGCAGACTGATGTCCCTACATTTTATGGGGGATTTTTTGCATCCAAACATTGTTTTCAAGGCGCTGTCAACCTTGAAAAACTTCACTCTTGGAAATTTTGAAGTTGCATTCTGTGCTACCTGCCCTCTGTCGGACTGGGCCAACTTTGGACATGCAATATTATTGTAATGGTAGGAAATAGTATTTTTATAAATGAATACATTTACATACAGGTAAAGGGCCAGGGTTGATTATTTTACAGGTATCACGTTAAAATGACAGCCCTAATGAAACCTTTCAATTTACGCTGTCAGTGTGTTCAAACAAAATGTTGTGTGTAAAAAGAAACAGGAAAAAATGCATTACACTGTCTGGAGTAACACATAAGAGGGCAAAAGGGAGGGGTGGATGACGAACAACAAGGCAGCGCAGGGGAGGAGCGAATGAGGCTGATCCTGAGGGCAGTTAAATATAGAAAGGGAAGAGTGAAAGGCAAGCGGCTAACACACAGTACAGTTGGGAGGGGGCGGCACAGAGTTAGAGGCAAGGGAACAATTTTCCCAGTTATTTTTAAGCACATTTACAATACATTACTCCACATGAGCAAAGGGAAAAAACACTGGAGAGATGAAGCGCTCCGAGCGGGTATGTTAGGTGAGGACAGAGAGCGAAATGCTGTGCGGCTAATGCCTCCATCTCGTAACACACCCTGAGCGATGTCCACAACACGCACTGAGAATGTGAATGAAGAGGGATCTTATTCAGAAAAACACTGAGTGCTATGCTTAGTAAACAGGTTAAGTGCTTTCGTATCACATCAAACAGACCTATGTAGAGATTTGGGGTTTGTTTTCTTGATTTGAGTAAATTAGGACTTTTTTCTAAAATGACAATTAGGCATGATGCACTCTCAACAAAATAAAGTGCTTTCATTATTATTTTGCATCTAAAGGCTTTTTTTATTTAAACATTTTTAAAGAAAAAGAAGTTTAAAACACCACAATATTCTCATTCTTCTATAAATGGAAGCAAAGAAGTCAAATATTATGATTGCACAGACATACTGTACGAATATTACACTTGATGTAGATGTGCAAATGTTTATATCATGGTCTGCAGTTTTATGAAAATACATTTTTGGTCAAATAAAATATCATAATTGCAATTGTGTTACGTAACTCCAAACAAAACACATGAACAGCAGAGTATTTTTATTCAAGGTATACCTGGTATTATTTGCAAAACAATGAAATATTGTATGTATCAGTGTACTTTGGACAAATACAGCAACTTCAATTGATCATTTTGCATATGACAACATGTGAGAGAAAATAAACTACAATCCATCAAACCGCCCAAACGGAAATAAAACAAAACCAGGTGACAACAAGAGAAGACCCTTTGTATATTTCATATGAATAACTGGCAGGCTACCGATTCCGAATGCATAAAAAAGGTTCATCTACCTTCACCTGCTAACATGTGAAAAGATTCAATGCTGGAGTCTGGTCAACTGAGAAATGATCTTATAAGAGTGAAGACGCCCCCTCACAGCGCACACCGATGGTGGTGCTGCTGCTGCTAAATATTCTGAAGGCTAAAAAAAGAACAGGAGATTAAAAATACCAGGCAGGCACTGCAGCCGCGTCTGTAACAGCTGCAGCACTTGAATACAAACAAGCCTCAGCATCCCCCGGCATCACACGCACTGCACTGCACTCCTCCTCTCCAGGCTCACGGACCGGGCCCTACGTACACGTCCACACAGAGACCCATGCATCTGCTGCAGCATTTACTGCGACTGCATGTCTCACGCTGCAGAGATGCTCTGTGAATGAATAAGAGCAACTGACAGGGATAAAGCGCTGGCAATGGGTCTACATAAAGGCGCGTGTCAGTTGTTCTCTGTGTTATTTTGATTTCTTTAGTGTCTAAGCGGCATCAATCATCAGGTTTGAAAATAACGATAAAAATATCATGTTAGTTTTTAAAAGAGCTCATGCTAGAGAATCCTCCATTGTGGTGTATGTGACAATTCAAACTCATTTCCAACAGGCAGACACAGTTTTGTCAGGCTTTCTCCGCCAACATCGAGTTTTTCCCTCTCGAACCTGAAAAACTTTGAGAAAAACAAATGTGCCATCCCTAACTGCCCTTGGATGTTCCCATGTTTGCAGTGTTATGTAATTGCACACCCCCCTCCGTCCGCAGATCGGGATCCTCCCTCCTCATTGGATGCCGCAGTAGAGGATTCAAAGTGTCTCCTGGGCCCCCACTCCCAGTAACATGCTTCTTTAAATAGCATGGGATGCCACGTGCCTCACTCGATGGCTTTATTTGCTTCACATCAGCACCGCTGCTCGAAAGGACGGTTTTAAAAACAGCTGGTCTAAAAATAGTGCGAGATGCATTCACTTTTCCCTGAGGCAAGATATTTTCAGAAAGGAGGAGAGCTATGAATGTCTACTGCGATCAAGTGTGCACTACAGTAGTGTTCATACAGCAATTCATAAATCTCTATTAATGAAGCATTCAAAACAATTCGCAAAGGAGTGGAAGAGACTTCAAAGAAAGAATGCACTAAAAGGACTGATACCCAAGTCAGGTTGCAATAATGCATATAAAATGTTTTTAATTATGTCACAAAGCTGTGAAGTGAGTATAGCTCGGTTGAGTATTTTTGACCCAGATTCTTAGTATATGACAACAAGTGACTGTATAGTACGAATTCCTTGGAATAAAG
Organism: Triplophysa rosa; assembly: GCF_024868665.1. NCBI lineage: Eukaryota > Metazoa > Chordata > Actinopteri > Cypriniformes > Nemacheilidae > Triplophysa > Triplophysa rosa. Next base: position 28,786,650 of record NC_079890.1, read on the forward strand.
ATTGATATGGATGATCTGTATAACGCTATAGAGCTTCATCAGCCATTAAGGAAAAAAACAAGCAGTCATAGTCAATCTTTGTGTAGAATATAAGTTTTAAAGGTGTCATGAATTAAGAAATCAATTTTAACCTGAGCTTTTGTTATATGAAAGCTCATCGTATTCAAACGAACATCTGTAAGTGTCAGAACTGAAGACGTCCTTGTTAATGAAATGACAACTTTTATTGACACCAGGCCCAGGCAATGACGTCATTGATAGGTTGAACACCGCCTCCACAGAAGAATATCAACGACTACTTCTCTAGCCCCGCCCACTGGTTCGCGAATGACTTAAGCCATGTACACATAGTACACACTCCCGCATTTGTGATGATTGACAAACTGTTAACCATAGCGACATATTTTTCGGCTAAAGATGAGTTTTGTCCGTCAATTTAAACTAAACCGCTGATATGCGCTGTGTTGTGTTTATGCTCGGAAGGCTGCATGGCAACACTGCAAAAGCGCTCTTTTGCAGTGTTGCCATGATCATTATTAAAAAGCGCTTTTATGCTTGTTGTTTGGTCTTACTGTAGATCAAAAAGCCTCAGCACTTAGGTCTTAATAAATGGTCAGGTGCAGATTTTGAGAATTTTTGGTCTTATAAAATATATAAAGAATTTTAAAGTTTATTTTCCTCTTGTCTTTATTTGCTTATTTTTTTCTGTGAAGATCTGGCAACCCTGTCACTTTAGCAAAGGGCTCTCGAGAGCGGCTAGCCCAGTGTCATATGTGCAAAAGTGAGGACTTCTTTTATTATTTTAAAAGTTATTTTTATTTAGAGCGACCAAGCAACAAACATGCAACATATTGTATAGCGCCTGGTTGTATGGGATTACTTTTGTGTCAATAAATATGAATGCAAACTTTAAAAAAACAAACAAAGAAAAAAAACACTTTGATAATGAAAACAGTAAACAAAAAAAAGAATGTGACATGATTTTCAAATAAACTGCTATTTTTCTTAACAATTTTCTACGTTTCGTTTTTGCAAATAATAGTTTTGAATTCGCTGCTAGATTTTTCATTTGCGCTTTCCGAGTTTTCGTTTATGCTTCTCAATTTTTCGTTCGCCTTTCTGGCACAAATCTCACGCGTAGGCGGGACTTATGGCCGCTTTACGCTGATTGGCCAGTGAGTTTTTGATTGATAGCTCCCTGACAAGGAAGAAGAAAAATAGCAGTTTATTTGAAAATCATGTCACATTCTTGCAATTGAGTTTAATGTTTTCATTATCAAAGTGTTTTTTTTTTCTTTCTCATTATATATTTTGTTCATTTTTTTAAGTTTGCATTCATTTTTATTGACACAAAAGTAATCCCATATGGTTGTGGAAGAACAGTCGCTTCCTTCGGATTCTGACATTAGGAATGTGTGGTTGACGTTCCAGCTCACGTGGGTAAAACATGAGTGTTTGTTTACTTCATTTCACTGTGGATATTCCTTTGTATACAAGGCACATGTCGATGCTGGATTTGCAGAGAGACTGAGATTAAAAAGCAATGCAGTGCCATCAATATTGAATCCGACCGGAATCTTATGCGATATACTGTATATGAAATATATGTACGATGCGTCATTATTGCTTTGTTAGAGATCGCGTTATATGTCCTGATTATGTGTAACCTACGTGTCTAACCAAGTTTACAGAAGGCTCCAACTAAGCACGTAGCTTGTCAAACATACACACAGAAATGTACATCACAGGGCACATTGCTGTCTTTTGGAACTGTTATCCAATCATAGCAGTGGGCGTTTACTTCCAAGTCTTCAATGCGGTACGCCCATAAAAACCGAGCGTTTCTTGAGCTGGCCTCAAAATCAGGGTAGAAAATAGCCTATTACTTATTGATTTTGATATTTTTGAATGTAAAAACCACGTGAATGTCATAAGTAGACCTCAGACAACAGTATAAAATAATAAAAAGGCCAGTTCATGACACTACATAAATGATCTTGGTTTGTGTGTTTGTCAATAAATAGCATACACAATGTAATTAAAGAGACATATAAATACAGCAGGGCTGTGGGTGAGAAATGATAGAGCCGAAGCTCTGTGCACATTGTTCCATGAGAAAGAGGAGGGGATGACAATAAAAGCGACAGCTAAATGTGGGGAGATATGCAAAACAATGAGGCGTGTGTAACCGAGGGTGATCTTCAAGGAAAGGGAAATACGCACGAGAACCTGAATGCCCAGTTACAGCTCTGTTCACAGTCAACCAATTATATCCAACCACTCCTTAAAGGATGAGTAGGCAATCCTGTCCAGAAACATTTTTTTGTCATGCTGGTTGGAAGTCTTTTAACATCCTGATAGCAATCAATAAGTAAAGTGATTTATTGGTGTATTTATAATTATATATCGTCGGTGAAAGGCGTATGACCAAAAAACGTTTGCCAAATCATAGGTCATGTGTACATTTTCAGTCAACGTATTTTGTATCCCACTGCGCACCCTGTTCACATAGACACCATACATCATACGCTGTGCAGACACAGTGGGAGAATGGCACGTAAACAGCTGGAACCTAACTTTCCCCTTGTTAAATGTGTGCAAGGAGGACAAACAAAAATAAACACCATCTTAAAAACTGCCACGACTAAAAACGTCTAATCAGCAAAGAGGTGAAAGCAGAATTCCGTTCGCGAATGCATTCCGGTCCCTGACGGTTGGTTCGCAGGGGTTTCTGGGGGTTTCCCGCTCGGTCTGTTCGCAAACAATGGGTGTGAAAAATGGAAAAATCCTGGCCAAAACGGGAGTGTTGACAGGTATGATTATAATCGGTGTTGCTTTTCCATGCTGGGAGCAACTATGGGAGTCAAGGGTTTCAAATATGATGCCGTGGTAATTTCTGGACAGGTAGGTACATGTTATGATTCGATTTTGTTGGGTTTTGATTATGTTGCTCATGTAGTTTGTGGACCTTTATGTATTACATCGTTACCCAGCGTCTAACGGGAACTATGCTGCATCTAATCCCGTTTTAAAGCTATTGTTTACGTTAGCGTTTTTCGCTATTGTAGTAATGTTATTTACTTTGTACTGTAACATGTTCTCACTGCTAGAGGGCGCACATTCAAAACAATAACAATGGCGTAGCTTGATGACTCTATGAAGGAGCGTGGAATGATGGGATCTGTTGTCTTCAACTCCACCGCTAATGGCCATCAATCAGAAGGGAACAAGAAATCATGTTAATCATGTTTCTACGTCAGTAAAGGCGGAAACCACAGGTAAAGCGGATATGATGCCTTTGACAGGCGACTGCCAGGCCCCGTGTCACTGTTTAAAATAGCGATTTTCTCATGATTTACAAATAGTTGGAAACATTTGAGATATTGTAAGTACTCAACTGAAAAAAATATATAACACTGGCCTAGTGGTTTATGGATATTTTACTGCAAAATTGTTACAAAACTGTACTTTTAAGCCCACAAATGCCTTCATTCACAAAAGAAGCTCCTCGGACATGCTGAAGATTATTAACCAGGGAAATCGAAACAATATTTGGAGAAAACCAAAGAAGGGCCATATTTGATGTAAAAGTGTCTTCTCGATGCCTTAAATGTTGCCAGAACAAAGCTCAGATTTAACGGGTAACAGTTGGTAAAAAAAGATCTGCAACCAGGACAGATATAGCAGCAGACCTCAAAGGCATCAGAGAAGAATAACAATATTTTTGTCATTGTCAAAGTCTTTGTTGTTTTACAATTAAGATGATGAAAACTAGTTAAAATTAGGCAGAAATAATTTTATCTTAAAGTGATAGTTCACCTTCAAAATGAAAATTCTGTCATCATTTACTCACCCTGTTGTCATTCAAACCTGTATGATATTCTTTTCTTCAGCAAAACACAAAAGAAGATATTTTGAAAAATGTTAGTAACAGAAAACCGTTGGTCCCCACTGACTTGCATTGGTTTTGTGTCCAACCAATAGAAGTCAATGGGGACCAATGGTTTTCTGTTACCATTTTACAAAATATCTTCTGTTGTGTTCTGCTGAAGAAAAAATATCATACAGGTATCATACAATTTTATACAACACTAATTCTTAATGTACTTGGCCAGTACTGACTTTTCCTCATTTTCAATCAAGAAAAGTTATGGATTGCAGCTTTAATCAAGAAATCCCTATTTAAAAAAACAAGAAGTTACATATAATTATTACATAATAATTTTACATATTTTATATACGCATCTAAACTGTACTATAAAAGCTTTATATTCTAGGTGCTTATGCTGCGTTCACACCAAATGCAATTAAGCGTTTTGTGCGAGTAGATAACATACAAAGTCAATTCAAAAGTGTGAATAGATGAAATTCACATCAAACTAATTTTCAAGCGAGAAATTCGCGTGAAGAGCTCATTGACATTGTAAGTACTCAACTGAAAAATTTGGTACTGTTTGACACTTCCAGACACGTGAAGGCACTCCCAGTCACACAATGTTTTTCGCGTCGCTTGCGCGAAAATACGAAACTATTCCCAGGAGTAATAAAGAGCGAGGAACGCGATGCTTCGCTTTTGGTCTGAACACAGCATTACAGTTTACTTCGTTCTCAACAACAAACCACAAATCTCTACCACTATGGCTTAAATGTGCTGTAATCGTTTGTCAAAAATAACCTTTTTCCCCAAGACCCAAAAGAAGTGTTTATAAAGACAACATTTAATTTGACCCCACAGTGCATTGAAGCACCAGTTCCAAATACACAAGAGGATTACGCAGTTACCTGTGCTATTTCATAAACATTTGGACCCAAGGGTGCATTTGAGTACAAGCCGCATGGAACAATTGCAGCTGACTGTTAATCTAGGTAGAACATGCTCAGTCCTTGGAGGACATCTGCCATTTTTAACATTTTCTCTAAATGTACTATTTAAATTTTAGGTATGATGGCACACAAGTAACAGCGGGGTACTGAAACCAGTTGATTGGAAATCAGCTGAGGTGACTGTTTAAAATCTCCTGAATGGTGGACTTTTGATACTCCACGTATTAAAAGTCCATGACCAAGATCAACAACTCTGCCAATAAAGCAAAGTCACTAGAGTGTAAAGGTAATTCCCCTCACTGTGCTGAAAAGCAAAAAGCAGAGAGTCTACTGGTTAAATTAAATCTGGGTCACTGCTAATTTAATCCCTTTGGCATACAATACACGTCATTCATGACCAACACAATCTGCCCAGAGCAGTTTCTTTCCCCCTACTATGGTCTTTTGTACTCATCTGATCTACAGTGAATGCCTTCATTCCAAACACATGCATTATTTGATAACCTTACAGCTCTGCCCCATTTATTCTGACGTTAATATTTAACAGTTACCCGCAAACTATTTGATAATTACTATACTATTATTATTATACTATTATTATTACACCATCTTTACCATTCATACTATTTTATTATTATTCTATTTTTCCTATCCCATTATCATTATTATTCTATTCGATTTTGTCATTATGTTTTTATTACAGATTTAATTTACTTCTGTAACTCTGTTTAGCATTTATTCTAGACTATCCCTGAAACATATATCCAACAAACACATAAATTCAGTTCAACAGTTCAAAGTAATCTACACCGAAGTCGTGTTTGAAAAAGTTGAACAAAACTGTACAATGACATAAAAAGGTGTTTATCTCTAGAGCAGTCTAGTATTGAATGCATTATGAAAGAACTTTAATAAGACTCGGTAAAAAGCAATAGGGTTTTCATTTCTGAGAGGAACCTGCTAAAATCAGTCCGTTGGATTGAATGAACTGGCCAGGGGTCTTCAGTTTTAGTTAGAACAGTAACTGATGGCTTGCCTGAAAGTATTCAGTACATTTCAGTAAATATTTCAATGCAGTGAGTACCAACCTGCCCATTTCCCGAGTCTGGATGCTCTGACCAAATTTCCGTTGCCCACAATCCACACACGAATCCCGTTAAACAGAAAGCAGAGAGTACACAACAATAGCCAGGCCACAGTGACAGCTCCTATCCAATACAATGGATCTCTCAGAAGCTCGTGCAATGACTCCATAATGACAAAATCAGTGTCTTTCTTGTTCTCGAGCACGTAATCTATGCCTAATACATTTAAATACTTAAGTACAGTTAGCTGTGGAGTCTGCACGCTGTCAAGTCGTTGCTGTGGATTTATTCATAAACTTCCGCTTCCGCATTGGGGACGTGGCGCCTCTTCATTTCTGATTGGATATGATATCTGCTCGTTAAAATCAGCTCATCGCCGGTTACCGCCCACTCTTTCATGGCATAACCGCATCGTTCACAAGAGCAGTAATAGAAAAGACAGATAAAAGATTCAGAAAACAGACATCTCAGCATCTTTATAGAGATAAACATATTTTATGTAAAGCATGACAATTTATACGATAGTTTTATAACAACCATGGTAAACTCTGGGATTGCCAACATTTTCTTATGATGCTATAAATTAAGATACTGCTGTACATGAATGTATCTATTCCTTTGCAATCTGGTTAGGACTAAAGATAATCTAAATTAGATTAATTTTATCTGGACTGAAAACTATGTCAAATGAAAGCTCAGTCAAGTTTTAGAACAAAACTTAGTCAAAATATTACAGGCCACTTTTTAAGAAACATTAACACATAGATAAATTACATAGATAAAACTATACGCTATAAACAAGTAATAGTAGTGGACTGATAAATTATTTTAACTTAATAGGGCCTATTTAAATATTTAGCAACACATCATTTCGTGAAAACATAAAAAAGATGTAATTTGTATGTATTATGCTTCAGACATATGAGGTGAAGGGATAAGACAAATGGCTCTTTTTTTCTTTCTCTCACTCTCTTGCTCTCTCTCTCTCTCTTATCTTTGGCTTGTTTTTTATTGTTTTTAACCATAATGACTGAAATAAATGATGAGTAGCTTTTTTGGCGTTTAATCTTAAGAGAATGTCACATACAACTGTAAATTCAAAGTCATTTTATATTTTGCAATACATCCACCATGACATTAAGATAATCGTCACAATATGGTCATATTCGTTTGTAGAATAGCCTACTCAACTGCTCATTAAGCACCACAATATAATGTACAAAATAACTTGTAAAAAAGATGCTGATACAAGAGCTCTGTGATGAGTGATCAAGTAAAAAAAAACATAATTTCAATCCTTAAAGTTGAAAAATGTACAGTAATTTGATCTGCTTAAAAGTAGATACACACACAAAACAAACATTTTTAATAAGCTATCGAAATGGAAATTTAGACTTATTATTTTTAAATTTCATTTAAATTTAAATTATTAGCATTCTAATCCTAATGCAAACCTTACATAGATATTAAAGAAAAGCCTACAATGTGTCTAAAATATTGTTAACTGTTTTTTCAAAAACTTAAACTCTAATAGAGCATCTCCACAAAAAAAAGTTGTCAGATTTAGCAAGCCTTTTTAGCAATTATGGCAATACTTGCAAAATATGGATTTGTAATGCATGAGAATATAAAAATGTTCAAATGTTTTGATAAGCTGGGAAACTTAGACTTTATGTTTAGGAATAGATGATTCAATAAAATTAAGAATCACTTAAAAATTAATGAAGGCATTTAATGTTAAAGAAAACCCATAATAAAAATAAATAATAATATAAAGAGTCGTCTCAAAATAATGTTTCTTTAGACTAAAAGCTTTGTTTTTCTGTTAATGAGCAGACCAAAAAGTATAGTTTGTATTATGTATTTTTTATCTTTACCCCATCTTTTGTGTATTGCAATGTGTGTGAGACAGAATGAATATACAGCAATGGCCATTGTTAGTTTAAATTGTTTTAAAATTTTAAAACAATATCTTTATGAGACTTTGTTAGCTTCACAGCAGTTTGTGCTATATGATATAAGTATGATATAAGCCACCAAAGCCCTAGTCATTCTATTAGCTAATGTCAATGAAATCTACATGGATAAAAAATCCCATAAACGGAAATGCATAAAAGATACATTTTTAAAAATATATCTGTAAATTGAGAACAGACGAAGTTCATAAACATGTAAACAAATTAAAGTTTGATCTTTACCTTAATTTTAAACAATATACAAGTATAATAGTATCTAATATACAAAATGTGTGTGTACATTGCTTTTGACACTTTCCTGATATTATTTATTAAAAACTTTTGGTCATTTTAATCAATTATAAAAAAATATAAGAGGCATCTATTTGATGTTATGTTATGTCATGTGGCACACCAACAATAACAACAATTTAATTAAATACCATTTCAAATGAAGTAACTCCTGATTTCTGTATAATAATGCTAGCAAATGATGTGCATGTTTATTTTATTTGGATTTTGTAACAAGTTGAATACATGACACAGGACAGTCAGAAGAAGCTTTAACTTCAAATCAATTGACAAGGAAATGTGGTTTGGGTAGTAAAATGTCATAATCATTTGACATTAATTTATAGACAGTGCCTTTCTGAAAAGAAGCTACAATGCTTTTTTTCAACGCATCCAAGTCTTGTCAATAGCATGAAAGACAACTATATATGGAACAGTAATTTCCAATTTTATTTTTTGTTATCAGAAGTATTTACTAAAAAAATTGAAATATATTCAATTGCAGACAGACATTACTGAGTTTTTAACACAGTGTTTAAATGTGCAGAAATGCAACTTTGCAAAAGGCTATAGTATATTCTATATACGATACATATTCTTTTATCATATGCCTATTGTCTGTCACTGTAAATACGAATTAGTTCAGTTTACTTGGAAACCGATTGCCCTTATTTTTTCAAGCCGAACTTAAAGGTAAAATTAAAGTTAAGTTAGTAATCACCTATATGTATAAGTAGAACAAACATTTTCTGAGTAATGTAACTAATAAATATCAAGTAAGTTTAATATTTCAATTTCAATTAAAATACTAGTACACTTGATACAGATTTACTATTCCATTTTAAGATACGACAACTTAAAAAACTATGTGCAATCGGTTTCCAAAGATTGTTCAAGTAAAGTAAACATGTTTTTTTTAAATACAACTAAAACAGAAGACACTCAACACATGTTTGACATTATCGACTGTTTCTTTTTTAATAAACAGCTTGTTAGGAACATCACAATAACTAGCAAATGTAGCCAGAATGCTTCTGTCTAAACAGATCTCTTATGCCTCATTAAATACTGAAAAAAATTACAATGTACAGCACTGTACAGAAAACATTAGGCATTTGACATGTAGACATTTAGTTTTTACTAAAATATAGACATTTGGCTTTAGAAAGGTACAGTTATAACTATAAAAACATAACCGAGCCATCTGTACCAAACCAGTGCTCCCGTAAAATTAGTGCAGTTACAAAATAAGCCTGAAATACAGACATTTAACTAATCTACAGTATATATTAACATAAGTATAAAATCTGTACAAACTTGAAATTAGTGAAATTACAAAATATGCCAAATATTAACAGGCACAAAGGCATTCAAGACAAAGTTTATCTTAACAGCTGATTTTAAGGGTTTGAAGTTTAGGTTTGAGTTTCTTACCTCCCAACAACAGAAATACCCGGAAAAAATGTTTCCCTTATTGTCTTTGTGTAGTCTAAATTTAGAGCATATACAGTAAGCAAAGAGGAGACATACAGCATGTGGCAAGTTTGGGACATCATCCAAGACAATTCTTCCCTCCAGAATGATTGCCCTTGATGCATTAACATTGAGAACATGGAGTTCAGGCAGCCATATCTTCACGTGGAACTGTGAGCAGGCCAACATCAATTCCACAGAAGTCTGCATCTACAGTACATTTGAGTCCGAAACATAACAAAAATAGGAAAGCGTGAGTTTTTCTCTACCTTGAGACACCTCAGAGCTTTGGGCAAGCAAGAAGCATATGACATATAACCAAGCTTTAAATCACAACTGCCAAAGACAGATGATACAATATATAGTGAAAGAGTTACAAAACATTTAAATGGCTAGTTCACTCAAAAATGAAAATTCAGTCATCATTTACTCAGGTTGTTTCAAACCTATATAACTTTAAAGCACAAAAACTACCATCAAATCAGAATTGTTTTAAGTCAAGAGACAAATATAGTATCGAAATACTCTTAACCTTAACCATTACTCTAATTGAACTAAACAAAACAGAAATACCAACAACAATTACTTGCAAAGCACATCCTGAATTCTCAGAGTCGTCCCCCAAGAAGACCGTGAAGTACTGCGAAGCGCACACAACACATTACATCAGATGACTATGCAAAAGCAAAAACAGACAGAGAATAAGGGTAACAATCATATTCAAATGAAGACTCAAAAGATGAGAACAGTCAACCTAAAGAAATACCTTTGAATCAACCTGACGCAAAATTTCATCCAAGCGTTTTCCCCTGATTTCCTCCTTTTTTCTGAAAAATTCAATCAAACATGCAGAGTCCAATGCTGCGCAGAACTTGGATCTCAGATTTTTCAGATATGCGATTGAATTCTGCAAAGATCTAAGCACAAAACATAAAGTGGTTGTTTACATTAAAATAAAAAAGGCATTAAGTTGGTAAAGAGAAATAGAAAACAAACGTGGCTTTCAGTAAAAAGTGCTGGGCACTTCCCCAAGATCTCACAAACAGGAGGATCAGAATGAATGATTTCCTTTCTCCTCGGGGCAAATGTGCTGTCTTCATACTGAACGTTGAAATGATATGAGACTTACAGCTTCTCATAGCACATGTTTCAAGGCATCAAGCAGAAATTCTAAAGTAAAAAGAAAAACAAGTCAAACACACACACAATAATAAAAAAAACACAATCATGTTATTCTGCAGCAGATGTCATGCTTTAACGTGACAGAGAACTGGCCTCAGACAATCAATGAGAAGGGACTATTTAGATCAGAAGGCAGAATAACTTGCAGTGAATGAAAACTACATAATGTATGTTCAACGTATCAAGCAGTCTGGGGTTTACAGAGAATACATTTCATGGTTTATGCGATTAAGCTTAAATAATAGTTGGCCCAAAAATGAAAATTTTGTCATCATTTGTTCATCCTCTGTTATACATTTATTTGTTGCACTGAACAATGAAGGAAGTTATTTTGTGTTAAAGTCATTTTGGGTCACCATTCACCAATATCTTCATTTGTGTTCAGTACAAAAACAAAATGTATAGGGCAGGAGAAGAAAATAAATTGGTTTGACTTGATTTTACAGTAGGACAAAATTAAGAGTTGTTAGAGGCATAGCAACAAGAAACTGTTCAAAGTGACATAGTAAACATAATAACTATATGATCATATCAATTTAAAATCTATGTGGACTTACTGTTCTGTTTCAAATTTGCAGACACAAATCTTTTAAAACATCTTTAAGTGATCACTTTCGGGGACTTGAGACACAATGCAAAAAATTGTGACCACATCTCGGGTGTGAGCATTACTTTGGCTGTTGCGTTCCTGACTCAGTACTCCTTATTATTGAAACCTAAAAAAATACACACTTTAAGGTCAAGTGAATAATTGTTATTAGTTACAAAAGCTTAAATTACTGCGATGTTTTAAACCTGTCATGTTGTCAAGTGCAAAGAAAAAGGCAGTGCATAGGGGACATGTTTTGTATATAACGCATGTATCACTTCTTGCCATAAAAGACAAATTTAATGTGTAAATCAGATTAATTTGACTTAATGTGTACGTGAGTCATATGAATTTCTATCTTTATAAATTTAATGTAATGTTATTTAAATCTTACTACAGCACTTTGCGGCACATAAACCATACTGTGTTTTCATGGGCCACTAGAAAACTACCAGAGAACAACAGGGGTAAAAACAGCGGTATATACTCATTCTGTGTTCTCGGGGGGGAAAAAAGGTGCTACCCCTTGTTTGCAGTGGGTTATGTCTCCCACACATAGGCCCGATTTCAATGACAAGGATTAGCTTAAGCCAGGACTAGGCCTTAGATAAATTTGTATATTTAAGTCGCTTTTATAAAAATGTATTTGAAAAAACATTACTGGTGTTCATCATGAGACAAAACAATGGCACTAACATATCTTAAGATATTTCAGGGCATGTTATTTTCATTTAAGACAGCTCAAACATTCATTTTAGTTGGTGACTACCCTTAAGCCTTTTCTGTGAAACCGGGCCATAGTCTGTTAAACACACAAAAAAAGAACATGGTTAGAGTGAAGAAAAATTATGTAAATGAGTAATAGTCTTTGAAACAATGACAGCGTCGGTGTCGGTGTCGGTTGCCTTGTGGTTAATGTGCCGACACATAGCGCCAGTGCGCTCACGGCGATTTGGGTTCGATTCCCGTTCTCAGTGGTCCTTTGTCGGTCCTGCTCCCCTCTTTCCTCCCAATATCTTCTTATCAACTCTCCACTGTACGCTGTCATTAAAGGCATAAAAGACCCAAAATATAACTTAAAAATAAAAAATAATAATGACAACAATGTTGTTTCAGAAAGTCAGGAGTCACTGAAAAACTTCACATCCTGAAAACTCAACATTCCATCCACAACATTCCCCAAATAATGAAGCTGCACGTTTAAACAATGTGTTATGTAAAATGTTTTTTTGTTAGGCACTAACACTAAGAAAATAAGCGTGTGGATGCTATTATTCATGATTAGAGTCAAACCAATAACAGCTGAAAAGAATATAAAAATGAAAAAGAATGCATATACTTAAATGTTGATTCAATTAACAGATTTAACTGAAAAGTATTAAAAAGACATTACAAGCCTTTATGTTTCTTTAAAAAGCAATGTAGATCAATGTAATCATCATTCAACCTAGAAAAGTGGAACACAATACAGTAGATCCATACATGTGCAACATGCTGCATTATAACTACATATTCATATACACATGGCATTGTTTACTGCTTGCATAATGTTTATTTCGGTAGATTGTATCACAATATAGATTTTAGATTGTAACTTTAAGATAAAATAGGCCACAATACGTATACTGCAATTTATAAATTTTATTTTGAAAAGACATTTTCTTAAAGAACATATAAAATCAATGATCATTTACAGTAGTTCACTACAAATTCATTATTTAAATAGTTGGAAAAAATAAGTCTGACTGTGCTGAGGTATAATTACAACCTGACGTATGTCTGAGCTTTAAACGTAATGCGTGGTATGTTTACTAAGACCACGTCAGTTTCACCATAAATTAAAAGACTGCTAAATTAATGAGAATGAAAACATCACTTGTATTCTCATTAAGAATTAATAAAAAATAATAAATCACTGCTTATATCAATGATTTACAGTACTTATTGCATGAGAGTATCACTGACGTACTCAGACTCAGAAGAAAGAAATTTCAGGATGACGTCATATTTTTGTTAAAAAAATAAACATCAATAAGTAGCTTATTGATTACCTCTAAATTAATGTAATCAGTATACCTGGTTACAATCAAAAGCAATACAGAAAAGATGCAGAAAACATTGCAAAAAAAACATTTCAGAAATGTGATAATAGAAGGCATTCAGCAGCTTAAACATGAATGACATGATAACACGCATTCAGAAAACACACACAAATGTTATTATTCACGTATCTAGCATCTGTTATTTAGTCATGGGCTCTCCTGATCTGTTGACTCAGATTTCCATTCCTCTCTTTCTGTCTGCTTCTTTTTGCACTCTGTATATTAGCTCAGACCCTTGGACTGGAATAACCTGTACACAAATCAACATGCATTGGCGTTATACATTAGTTTTATTTAAATTCCTAAAATGACTTACAGGACAAGTGAATTATTTTAATGTGTTATTTGCTTGATTAGAGGGTGAATGGCAAATGAAATGAAACAAAAACGTGGAAAGGCCGAAACATAAAATGACATTGTTTCTTTCGATTTGGAAAAACTTTTAAAAAATGGAATTGATAGGGTTCTTCTCTTGTTTATGATATTTAGAGAAAATTTTAAATTATGGAAAGGACTGTCATATAATATGCATGTTTATATGACTCATGATTTGTACATATCCAATATTTCTCTTTTTATTTCTCAAATGTTGACAGATGCTACAAAATATCCTATTACAGTATATCCTATAACAGTTATTGTAATCGTATGTCTAAATGAGACAGTAGGATTATCTTAAATACACAACTAAACTTGTCATCACTCTTTAAATAAAGTATAGTCATAAAGTAAATTAGTACAAAGCATGTTTTAAAACAATTCAAAAGAATCATCACTACACAACATAATCGCAGATCTCCATACGTTGCAGCATAAACTTAAAAACCAGCATGTGCCTGTTCAAGATCCACAGTTTGCAAACTGTATGAATAACATTGACTTGACAAACAACACTGTTGTGATTAACTGTTGTTTCAGTAGCACATTATATTATCAAATGTCAGAAGAATGGATGTAAACAGAAACTAACATTAGAATCAGGCCATTTCATAATAAAAAGGATACCTTTTCTTAAAGTTGCAATTCAATGTACTGTATACAGTATATGCTGCCTGTTGAAGTGTGGAGTGACTAATGCTAAGAAGTTTGAAAGCATCATTTGTATGAGGCATCCCTTCACTGATAAACATTGATTAGTTTAACATGTCTTATTATGTGTGTTTACCTATATAACTGGAAACAAACCTTGTGTCATGTTCAAAGAACAAGACTCAAAATACAAGTAGTTTGTATAATACTGAGCACAAGTTCACTACAAAGTGCCTTTACTAATATTAGCAAACATTTTGATATAAGGCTTGTAAGCACTAGTAACACGTGTGTTTTAAATACAACACAAGAAGGCATTAGTCAGGGGGTCTGTTTGGCTACTAAAAATTCTCTTTTGCGTATATTTCCATTTCAATGCGTTAAGGTGAAACCCGAGTCGTGCTTAAAAATTGTATGGTAATACTTGAACTCTTCAAACAGATTTGATGTTGCACGAGATGTATGCAACAGCACCTGCGCGCGCGTCAGCTGCGTCTCTGCAAAACTCCAAATAAGATGTCACGAGCCAGATGTAATATTTTTATTGCATTTGTCCTTTAATTCAGTTGTTTATTCACATGGTGACACTGCCAAACGCGTCATTTATATGAAAAACCATACAGTTCCCAGACGTTATTGTTAAATTTCAGAATTAAATCACATGTTAAACTGATAAGGCGCGGTTGGTGCCACTAGATAATGAAAGGGTGTGCCAGACTTAGGGTAAAAAAAGATCATAGTAAAGACTGAGCGGATTTTCCAGTGTAAATTATAAACATAATAAGTCGTTAGAATTCTGACAACGAGTGTGATGATAGTCCAAGAGGAGCTAAGTCCTAAGCGAGAGGATTCTTCTATTATTCGGTGTGTGTGCCCTCCGCAAATGCTTTTTGGGGTAAGGGCTTCCCATTGATAGTTATGAACAGCAAGCCCAGACCGCAAAAAGATTCGTGAAAGACTTTTGACAGTCCGTTTCCCGTACGCTTTTTCAATGTGACATCCGAGTTGCAGGTTTTGTCCATAATTATTGACAGTCCGTGTTGTTGTAGCCAATGGCTAGACCGTGTGCAGTAGACTCCAGTTCTAAACATTCACCGAGAAATGCACAGAATCAGCTCTAGTTTACGATTCCCTTACCATCCGAGGCTTTGCACCGTCATTTCATCCGTGTTCTGATGCCGTTCTTATAGTCATACTGTACATAGTCTACTGTTCGTGATGTGGTAAAAAGCTGATCTACTCCTGTCAGTCGATAGATCTGTTGAAGGAGGGGAATTACTGCGCTCCAGCTCACAGTAAATAGAGAGCAGTGAAGGATTTCATTGGAGCATACAAAAAATCGTCATTCGACCAATCCGTGCTTTTCTCACACAGGGACCCCCCTTTTTGAAAAAAGGAAAAATAGAAAACTAATTCTCCACCGATGTACGGAATGTTTTTTTATATAAATGTGCTTCATTGTGGGTTTTTTACAACGCACGTTTTCGTAATCTAATAAAACATTTTCAATCATTTCTTTCAATGGAAGTGAACATAAACGAGTTTTGGTTGTTTATCAGGCATTACAAACAACGAATTACCGAGAACATCTGTGTCTCAACACTGTAATGAGCCGTTGAAATATAAAACGCATCTATCCAATTCAAACGATCACCACAATAGCCAATAAATAGCAAAATTATCCAAGTGAACACTTACCACAACAAGTTTCTCATATCCTCCATTCGTAGTATTTGCACAGGTCACCTAAGCACCAAAGCTAGTCACCTTTTTTCCTTGTCTCATAAAATAATGAACATCGTTTTCTGAGTCTGGCTATATTTGGATACCCACACAACTCAAGCATACGCGCGCACACAACCATATAAACCCATCCCAAAGCCTTCACACAAGCCTACACACAAAAACATCTCCTTTTTACTCGCTCTTTCTGTTTGCACGTACGAACGCCACACACACACACACACACACGCACACACACACACGCACACATACAGCACACACACACACACACACACGCACACACACACCACACACACACACACACATAAACTAGAGAGTCGCTTTTTTCTGAATGTGTAGAATTACCACCGGATCCCAAGGTCAGGACTTAGAGTGACAGGGGAGAACAGCGAGACCCTAACATTTAAGTCTCATCTTCACAGATAGCTCTCTCATGGAGACATGATGAGGTTGTGCTTTCATTTGTGTAAGTCTCCGGTCAGTCACGATTCCCTCCATCTGTCTCCGGCACCCAGCGCTATGCCCCTACTGACGCAGCCGACGCGCATTACTCACTTTAGCAGTCACGACTCGCCAATCTGTGCTGTTTCCGATGAAACCGCACGCCAAAAATGAATTACCAAAGAGCACTAGGCTTTTACCCACTTGATACGTTTGGCAAATATGATGAATTGACTTGTATTTTAAGCAATGAACATAAACCATATGCATGACCAAAATGTTACAGATACGTGATTTCACAACGACCACGGAGTTGGATTTACAAACAAACCATCTCGGAAGTTCTTGTAAGAGGGTTACGCACGTTACCAGTCTGATCTCCATGCAGAGAATGAATTATTAAACGTATATGTGATATACTGAATTATTGAGGAAATGGTCAGATGCACAAAAGCATGTGTTGAATAAAGGCTCTAAAAATACACTGCCACGAACGAGTACATTGTCCACAGCACGAAGGTCATGGAAACTTAACAGTTTTAAGAACATAGGTAATGGCTGCATCTTTAGTTTAGACGTTAGCTGGAAAATCACGAATTTCAGCACCATACTGGCGGACAGCTCCGCTGATTTAAAAAGGCTTCATGTAACATAAGCCACGAGTAGCGAACACATACTGTATGTCTGTATGTGTTATTTTAAGCTATTCATCGTGTTAATCTCTGTTTTTATATTTGGGAGTTTCCGATAAAATTACGAGGGATGCTCAATAGCGCCGACATGCCAATGAGATTCCCCTTTATTTAGGGATGTAACGGTATTGTAAATACCGAAGTATCGCGATAGCATTTACCCCCGATACTATCGTGGTTGACGATAGATCTTCCAGGCAAAGTGTAGTTTTTTCAGCCGAATGGAGCGAGTTGAGGGAAGCGGGAACTACAATTCCCATCAACCCATGCGTGCCCATCATCCTCTGCGCTCTGCTGCCACCCGCTACAGATCAAGTTGAGCGAAAATGGCGGATGCCGCTAGTGGCATAGAAACGGATTTACAAATTGTTGAAGCTAGGGATGGGCGGAATATTCCGTTACCGCGGAATAAATTGTCAACCGTAAGAGATTTTTCTATTCCATGTATTCCGCGGAATGTAAATAAGTAGGCGTGGTTAACTCGGCGCTCTGCAAATTAGGCGCTATTCTGAAAAAAACTAATGAATTAATCCACCCGTAACAAATGAACGTATCAAACATTCTTTTGACCTTCTTTCAGTCTGTAGTTTAGTGATTTGCTCCAGTCCGGCGCTTCTCTCACCCGCAGTGCTCGTGCAGGGATCTGCGACAGCATTTTAAAAAGCTCATTCTCAACACGTATTTCAGAAGTCAGGTTGTTTTGAAAAGCTGTTAATAGTTTTATAAAGTTTAACTTCAGGCGAGCCAAGGTGAAACTTGCGTTGAAATGCCCGATGATGCTCGCGAGCGCGTGAGCGCTTTGATGTGACGCGCTTCTACCTCCAGTTTTGGGAGACGCGTGAGGAGTCACCAGAGACTCACAGTGCAAAAACAAGCCCGAGAATAAACAAACCTAAAGACAGAGAGTCGCAACACACTAAAAGTGCTCATCTAATAGAGAGTGAAGAGCGATAAAGACCTACAGTACAGACCCCATGAACACCAGTTTAGTCATATACTGTACTCTCATTGTTTGTGCATATTCATACTTTATTATATATGTTGTCTATCTTCCTGCTGTATACATATGATATAGCCAGAAGATAAATATCAATAAATAATACATCTGATTATCAGAACTTAATTTGATATCTTTAGTAGATTTTCATAACTTACCTACATTTTAACTATGGTGAGCATTTAAATGAACTGTAATAAATAAATTAGTTAAATCAATCTAAGAAAAATGAGGTATAAAATATAGAATTATAATGGGAGATTGTTTCATGAAATATATCGTTACCGTGAAATAAAATTACTCATTCCTTGAAATAGATTTTTGGCCATTCCGCCCACCTCTAATTGAAGCTAAAGCGAATTATAAATCGCATGTGTGGAAGCATTTCGGTTTTCCGTAACAAGAAATGCAGACACTGCCAGACTGCGGTGAAGTACAATTCGGGGAATACGACTAATATGAAGAGACATTTGTTACATCACCCCAAAAAGTTTCATGATGATATGAGGAGAAAAAAAAAATAGCAGTGAGTGAAGCAGTGAATGAGGCGAGTACCTGACTGGTTGTGAGTTGTTAAAAGTTGACAAACAACTCAAACTTTTTTCATTTTAATTTTTTCATGTTTCATGTTATCAATTTTTATGTTATTAATTTTTATGCTATTATATTACTGTTCTTTGCACTTTAAAATTACCTAATCTAAAAATAATAAATGTGACCTTTGTTCAGTCATAGTTTAATAAACACTTATGCCACATTTTTCCAAGTCTTCATTTGTTTTGTTTTTTTTCCTGCACAAAATTCAATAAATATCGTATCGTAGTCTTCATATCGAGGTACTTTCGTATCGTGAAATGTTGATACCGTTACATCCCTATACTTTATTTTCATTCACTGAATGCATGGGTGATTCCCTGACAGCGAGGGAAAGACAGCTTGACTTCGACGCGATACATACGATAGCTCAACGTATGCGTATTGAAACAAGAACATATGTATTTAAACCAAACATGCAGTTGAGGTCACCAGGAGAGCGACACGGACGCTTACCAGTGGAGGGAGCCCTTTATGAGCGATATACACGTGTCAGGATTTGAAACGGTGAATTCAATAAAACAAGGAATATTTCAAGGACACAATAAGAGAACATAACGTGCCGTCCTTGTGTGTTTTTGTGCCTCAGAACGAAGGCTGCATATGAGGGTGATACCCCCGTCTATTTCTGGATCAAGCTGTTACTATTTTTAGAGCACTTGGAGAAAAAAAGGCGCTCACAAATGCTGCTCAGAGGAATACGTGATCGGCGTGACATGCGCGTTCACATCAACTCTCTAACGCAGTTTGCATAAAGGCTCGTGACGCTCGGGTATGGAGACATGGCATGCTTTGAAAAAAATAATCGTGCAGTCATACAAACATTTCTACGTTTATTCGAATTGATGCGTGTAGATATCTTTTTCCTGTTTTGTGATATACAATGAACTCAAATGATATGAGCCATTGGTACGCTCCAAATAACTGCATCAAAACGATGCTGTACAATAATTGACACACATACAATTCCACATGTGATACAATTATAAATTAATGGAAAATTAGTTTTTTTCTTTAAATCTTACTTTCCCCAAAGCTGCGTCAGCTATAACCATTGACGTCATGTTCACATTCTCTTTCTTTTGTCGATGCCTTAATGAAACATATCAACAATGGATTTGGTGGCTGCTTTACGTAAAAGTGATACAACGATACATGCTTAGAAAATCATCAAAATAATCCATTGGGAGAACAACACAAAAAACCTTCACCAAGCATCCACTCCAACAGTACATCAGTGTAAAAGCAAGAGCACACTAAACACGTTGGTTGTGACCTCCTACCCAACTAACCATGACATTCAGGAAGGTTGTACTAATTTCTTTTAAGTGATATAAAACAGACCTTGCTGTCAAATAAATCTTTAAACATAAGACCATATATAAAGTTCCAGAGCACATCCGTCCGATCGCGATTATGTCGCAAGAGGTCATCCATCTCCTAAACTTGACCAATCATTTATCATAAAGTGTGTTCTGCATTCTTTCAGATTATAGGCTGCAAGTCCATGTCATTTTGTAAATTGAAATGAATGCTGGATTTATGTCCTGCTTAAAACCATATGGCAACATTTGAGGCCTCCGACCGATCGTTTAATCCCCTTACAAAATGTTATGCGTGCAGCTAAGTAAACGAAGATACAGGTTTGCAAGGTGATCACAAAAGCATTTGAGTTGTTGCTACATGATTGATTGTTTAATGTAGTCTGACGCACGCGCTCGAAGGCCTCTACTGCCCCATGTCTGGTTGTAATGTTGCTGTCCATGGTTCTGACCCGCCGTTGATTCATTTCGACATGAATTGAAAAGCTTATAGAAGTGGCAAATTTTTGCTGGGTGCAGCAACAAAATATTGAGATTTATTTATTTTCCAAATAAATCGCCAGTGCATGCAATTTACAATATAGAGGATTTTTTGTATGTTTCTCATCTGCTGTCGCTTAAAAGAGCTGTTTTGAGGCGTCAACCCGGAACACGACTAACTTCGTTAGAGATCTGTTTGTTAAACTATTCGTTTTTTTAAATAGCATTGCTGATTCTGAAATTGTATTGTGATGTCGGTGCGATTTATACATGTGCCAACAGCGCGAATCGTGACCACTCGGCAACTCGAGGAACAACACTCTCTGAGAGCATCGCAGTAGTGAATTCAAAGTTTCTCGTTAAAGAGCGGCGCATTGTGCCAGGACGAATAATCTGCTGCTGCTGTTGTTATTATTATATACGTAGTCAGGTATCCGGCATAAATAAGTACAACCTATGACAAGATAAACGAAAACGCACGCACCAACAAAAAAGGATAAACAAACGACTTAATAGAGCCATTAATAAACTGCGCAACTTAATGAACGTGAACACATACAAAAACAGTTGTATCAACCAACCTAGTAGTACTAAATGCATGCAACATTAAAGCACAAGAGTAAAGTCTGAGAGTTATTATCTTTTAAACTCTAAATATAACAACACAAGTCTACAAACCTCGCTAAAGAAAAAAATCACTCACCTTAAACACTTTCTCAGTCATTGAGTCGCAGGTGAATGTTGGCATAGTGTTCTGTAGGGCATGTAGGCAATTGAGTAGCCTACACAGACAATCGTATGCATTTGAAGCATATAGAGCTCACTGCGTGAATGATAGCTCACTCGCTTTTTCGAATGAAGACCTACAGAAAGTAGCGGCGTCCCAAATTATATTTCGGGGTTGGGGGGGATTGAACATGATAACTATGCGAAGAAGTTAAAGGAAGGGTGCAACCTACAAACTTGTTAATACCTGCATGAACATTGTGTTCCGCACAGATCACATGAATTTACGTAGCTTTGTTGATAAAAGACACAACTACAAAAAGTAATTGCTTTACTCTCAACGAACAGCATTGTAGTGTCTAGCATGTTAATTGTCATATTTTTAATATATACATTTTTTAAAATACACACAACGTTGTATGCACCGGGGCTTCTTAGATACAGCATTGTCATTTTTGCTCGTGGAGAGCGTAGCTTTCCGGCCACCAGCCTATCACTGTGCTATTGACCCGCATTGACGTCATTAGGTTTCCCTGGGAAACGCAGAAATTCAAAAATAGTATCAAATTAATTTAGCTGACAAAGAGAGGGGGCGGGGCTCCGGGTAAGAAGGGTTTAATTGGGTGGGTGGGGGCCGTCCTAAAGTACGCCACTGAACTAGACCAGCGTTACTACTGTGGAGTAGACCATTCGGCTTTTCCCCAAGACAAATGAAAAAACAGACTTAACTGTGTCGGGTGTAAAGCGTGTCATCAAATTAGCCTTAACATGGTCTTGCATAAATGACGAACAAAGAGTGTGTTTGATTCAGGATTTCATACTCTATCTGTTCATATCACAGCCGAACAAAGTATCTATTGTACGAGATTTGACTATAACTGACTGATATCCATTTTTATCTTGAAAAAATAGTATAATTGCCGTTTTAAAGTTACAGTACTACATTTTAGTAGTTACCAGAATATATCATGTATATGCCTGTATAAGCACCGTCAAAGCACTGTCATAAAAGTGAGCTGATGCTTCGCAGCCACCTAGTGGCCAAATTCAAGATGGCATAAAACTCATTACAACAAAGGATAATATATAGTTACAATAAACCTCTAAAAGCAACAAAACTCAAACTATTGACGAAACTGGATAAATCATTCAGACATAATATTGTCATAATCAACATATGTCTATATATTTCAATACTGAACTTTTAAAGAAAAAGTATTCACGTCATTTAGCACATCATTTCCACTTTAATTTCTGAGGAACTGGTACGTTAAGACTATGGACACCAAGAATGTTTATCATGACTTTCCGAGTGTTGTATATAGAACAATTACAGAAGGTTTAGATCTTGATAATAATTTGAAACTGATATTGAAAGTCAACAGCTCATCTGTGAAAAGCAAACGGAAATGTATTTTCTCGAGCATTGCTTTGAGCAACGTTTCACATTTGCTCCACAGCAGAGGTCAGTTTAAAAAAAGTAGGGAGTGTCATTACATTACATTTATGCATTTGGCAGACGCTTTTATCCAAAGCGACTTACATTGCATTGTATTATACATTTGCTTCTGACTATGTGCAATCCCCTGGGATCAAACCCATGACCTTGGCATTGCTAGTGCCATCCTCTAACCACTGAGCCACAGGAAAGCCATCATTAAAAAAATTTTTTTAAACAATTCAACTTTGTTGTTGATCTTTAGTTCATCAAATTTCTGCAATGGCTTGATCTGAATGTTTAGGAGTTTTTCGATGTTAGGTAAAACAAATTTGAAAACAGTATAATACACCACCGGAGGACGTTTTCCTCTCCACTTTTGCAGTAATAGTGATTTTCTTGTAGTTAATTTAAAGCAACAGGAGGAAATACAATCATTTTCCAACTGTTTTGATGGCAGATTAAAATCGTTAGAGCATAAGGGCCTAGGTGATAGCAAAATGTTACCATTAATAAACCAAGTGTGAATGTAAAAGTATGGGTTTTAGGGTTTCTTTTAAGAGTTCATATACTGAATAACATTGTAGCATCTATAGCTGAGAGAGAAAGGGATGCGCACTTGGGAGGGCAAAAAATCAAATTCTGTACTACTGTAAAAAACATAAGACGTTAGAGTTCAGGATCTGCCCGGCACACTAAAATCTCAAGCAAAATATAAGTGACCCTTTCAACAATCCTAGCAGAAATATCCCTTAATTGTTTGATAGAAAATAAATGAACAACCCCTTAGGCCATAAAACAGAATTGTAAAATGATCAGAAAACTGGTAGTCGGTTTTCATAGCTCAAGTGAAACCCAACCTTATAGACATTAATGATATAGTCTGTATTTATGAAATTAAGACAACAAATAGACAAACACTGTGTTCCTTATTGAAAGCTAATATTAAGAAGCATGTTCAAATCATGTTTGCGCGTGTGTGCGTTTTCAGGGAGCTCGCCGGTCCCTCTTGGAGAGGAGGTAGCACTGAATGGTGCGCAGACGGTCTTTGGCTGGCCCAAACTCTGGCTGGAGTTTTAGAGTCGACTCATACCAATGCATTGCTTTCTCAAACTCTTCCTATAACCAGATAAACACTGCCATCAGATAATGTGAATTGAACTCCCATCAAACTTAAACAACAGTCTGAAAAACCACTGACCATAGCTATATAGACATTTGCCAGGGTAAAATGGTTGACCACAAAGTGAGGAGCGATTTCCACTGCCATGCGAGCCACAGTCAGGGCTTCCTCCAATAGCCGTGCATTTTGGAAGATGTTGGCAAGGCTAATGAGGGGCACATCCTATAACGAAAAGGAAATATGTAAAATTCAAAAGCAAACCAATGAAATTGTATGAGAGCTTTTTTAATTGTAAAAACAAGAGAATGAGCAGAACCTTCATGTGGTGAGGAGCGAAGTTTAGAGCTTGACGGAGGCAGTCAATGGCTCTCTTTCCCTGACCTTTTACTCTCCAATATAACGCTGCCATGCTGGACAGAACCCAGGAGGTCTGATTCTAACAGATTTACAAACACGCAATTCAAAAATGTAACGCAATCCATTACTATATAAAACTAACTGATAAAATGTTCAATTGTCCACTTTAAATAAAAACAGATTTCCACAGCAAGCAACAATCATCTGCATACCTTTTCCAAAACCTTAGCAATGCGTGTTCCCACTTGCTCAAATGACTGGGGTGGAAATTTATCTTTTCCCAGATTCTGCAAAACCTATGAGAGAAAAATGATTGTAAGATTCACAAACGTCTCTGGACAGTGTAGTCTGTTGTTGTTATAAACAGAGAAAAAAAACCTCTCTGAGCTGACTCTCTCCAGTATAGTGAATGCCTCCGCGATTGGCCACCCCACTCAGGTGGTCCAAAGTGTGCATACTGGCAGGGAGGTTGGCATTACACAGTGGTTCCACCGCAGGCTCCTGAAGAGGAGTGGCAAAGTCTATATGCTCTGTGATGCTGTGAGAAGAGCAAAAGAAAGAATAAAGAAGATATCTAAGTGGAAAACTTCAAACTATAGCAATATTAACACAATATCCCAGTTATGTTGTAAAGAAACAGGATGATGAATGTAATCCTACTCTATGTTCTTAGCAGAAACAGCGAGCCAGGTACTAGCCACGGTAGTGAGGTCTACACGTCGCGTTCGCTGACATTCCTCGGGACCTGGCCAACCCAGACTGCTGTAGTCCTTCCATCTCTCTGTAAATACAAATCAGTACAAACCATTTGTTGAGTTGATAGAAAAGACAAATTCTTTGAGTAGCTATAAGAGAGCGGTTCATTCTCAGCACCTGAGGGTCCCGGTGAGGGTATTGTGGGCCCACTGATCTCCAAGATAGAGTTGCTTGATGACGGTTCACCCTGACGGACATCTGCTTCTCCCACCCAGCCTTCTGAAGTATCACTTTTTGTTTTTTTTACTCGTTTTACCTGAAATGTGATCTGAAGAGATTAAGAAAACACAGACAGTTAAATAAACAGGTATATTTCAAATTACATTGCACTATTTAAAAAGATTAGAAATTACAAAAGTAATACCAGACATACCCATTCTGAACCCTCATCATCCTCACAGTTGCCGAAGCAGGGCCCTCCACCTCTCGCCCCCATGACCCTGTCGTTTTTCAGCACACGGATGCCCCTCAGGTCCCCTGTCTTTCCATTCATGTCCAGAGCCCCTTCAAATGCTCCTATCAGCTCCTCCCTCAACTGCCAGTCTTGCTCCTCCACCTCCTCCTTTTTTTGCTCTCTGTCCCTCTCCTGACCACCCACCTCCTCTGAGCCATTGCTGTCCACCACCACCTCTGCAGAAGACAGAGTGAAAACAGGTTGAATGGGAAAGAGGAAGTCAAAAATAAAGTTTCCAGAGTGCAACAAAAATGTATTCCATGTTCAGATTGGAGTGTTTTACATATTTTTGCATTATATACTGTACACCAGTGTTTCCCAACCCTGGACCTCGGGGCACACCTTCCAGAATGTTTTAGATCTCTCCCTATATAAAACACCTGATTCAACTCATCAATCAGGTGTTTCATATAGGGAGAGATCTAAAACATTCTGGAAGGTGTGCCCCGAGGACCAGGGTTGGGAAACACTGCTGTACACAACCTGCTACTTTGCATATTTTTGTATGTACTGTGTATGAGCAGTATAAAAAATGTGTTCATAAAGGAACAATATTAAGGTTACATGACTTGTACAGCGACGTGGCCTCAATACACTGTATGGTTGCATATTTAATGATGATACAGAATAACAAAAATATTATTTTATTTATAAATGTAGTAAAGTGATAGTTTACCCAAAATGAAAATTCTGTCATCATTTACTCACCCTCTTGTCATTTCAAACCTGTATAACTTTCTTTCTTTTCTTTCGAACATAAAGGAAGATATTATGAAGAATGCTGTTAACCGAACAGCAACGGCGCCCATTCACTTGCATTGGTTTTGGGTCAATACAATAGAAGTGAAAGGGAACAGCTACTGTTCGGTTACCTACTTTCTTCAAAATATCTTCTTTTGTGTTCTGCAGAAGAAAGTCAGAGAGGTATTAAATGACAAGAGGGTGAGTAAATGATGACAGAATTTTCCTTTTTAGGTGAACTAATCTGAACTACGGTCAGATTCAAGTAATATGGTAAAAATGAAATACACCATATATAGTACTTCACAAATTATATTACTTATCAATATTAGTATTAAGTCAATTAATAATATTAACATTAAATCAAGCACAGTGAGTGCATTGTGGGATACAGTACTCCTTCAATGTCCGCTGGTTGTATGACAGAGTTTTTGGGCAATGCAAAAGGGAAAAGTAGGTCATTTGTACATAGTAATCTGTATATTGTACAGAGCATACATACCACAAAAATAGTATGTGTAGAATACTGTTCATAAATAGCTTTATATAACCCAGCCTTACAATCGCGTTGCACTATCATGAGCAGTTTGAAAAGCACATTAAAGGTGCAGTGAACTGGCCATTTTTATTGTTTTATACTATTGTCTGATGTCTACTTATGACATTCGCGTGGTTTTTACACTCGAAAACATCAAAATCTTGGTTGACCTAGTTGGAACCTTCTGTGAATTTGGTTAGACACATAACGTTACGTAACTTGATTTTACTCAAATTTACGGACTTATTTCCTGGATGTGATGGCAAGGCTTTGCGTATAGTTTGTATAGCCTATAGTTGTATGGTGTTTAGTGATATATGACCGTACATGTCAGCATTTAAGACCCGCGAACCGGACAGAATATCACCACGATTGCGGGTCTCAAATGTTATAGTTTTCATGATAAATAAACAAACGGAAGACTGCCGGCCAAAATGACCCAGCACCAGAAATAATATCAAAACACTTCAAAACAGCCTCCATTATTCGCAAACGGTGGATAAAACCTTGAAAAATGATATATGAGCCCGCCAAATCACAGAGATGCCGATTACAATTATTACAAATGACTAGAGGTCCCCAGGTAATACTATCAGGGCATGTCAAGCGATCTCTAACAAAGCAATAGTGACGCATAGTACAAATATGTTTTACTCACATAAGATTGCTGCGCCATTCCTACCGGATCCAATATTGACGGCACAGCACTGCTTTTTAATTTTAGTCTCTCCGCAAAGACTTGTTCAAGGAATCCGCGTTGAAATGAAGCGAACAAACGCTCAATGTTTTCCCCACGTGAGCTGGAACGTCTTTAAAAATGAACTTCAACCACGCATTCCTACTGTCGGAATCCGAAGGAAGGTTATGCAGCGACTGTGTTCTTCCACAACCAGGCACTGCACAGGCCTATATCGAATCTACCTTTCATATCTAAAGTTCTGGAAAAAGTAGTTTCAACTCAATTATGCTCCTTCCTCCAAAGGAATGACATCAAAAAAACATCTATAAGTAACAACCAAGAATACTGTTTAACTATTGACGGATGTTCCATAAAACCCTCATCGTCACCAAAGAATCTTGGCGTTCTATTCGATAGTAATCTATCATTTGAGAGCCATGTCGCCAACACCTGTAAAATTGCGTTTTTCCATCTTAAGAATATATCTAAACTACGTCATATGCTGTCAATCTCAGATGCAGAGAAGTTAATTCATGCATTCATGACATCAAGACTAGACTACTGTAATGCACTGTTAGGTGGTTGCCCTGCAGGCTTATTACAAAAACTCCAATTGGTCCAAAACGCGGCAGCTCGAGTTCTTACACGTACAAAAAAGTATGAACATATTAGCCCGGTTCTGTCAACCTTGCACTGGTTACCTATAAAGCATCGCGTTAACTTTAAAATCTTGCTTATTACCTATAAAGCCTTACATGGTTTAGCTCCTCAGTACTTGAATGAACTCCTTTTGTATTACAGTCCTTCACGTGCATTACGCTCTCAGGCGTCCTGTCAGTTGGTAATACCTAGAATTTCAAAATCAAGTGCAGGTGGTAGATCCTTTTCCTATCTAGCGCCTAAACTTTGGAATAGTCTTCCCTGCACTGTCCGGGAGGCAGACACACTCTGTCAGTTTAAATCTAGACTAAAGACGCATCTTTTTAATCTTGCATACACTACTCTTCCATAATATAAATCTTCTGAGGGTTTAGGCTGCATTAGTTAGATCAACCGGAACCAAAAACACAACTGATGTACTTGTTGCATCAAAGAGTACAGAACAGTACTCTACTCTCAGCCAGTCTTGTCTCATTGTTCCAAGGTTACCACAGCGAGCAGGATGCAGTTCATGGCCTGACCTGATGGTAGAGCGGAGAATGGGAAGCGGCGACCTGACAAGAGCTGAGATGATAGAGCTGGATAAAGAAGGACGCGGTCACCTGACACGTCTTCACCACAAAATTTCAAATGCTATTAGATTATGAATGATAATATTAAACTATAATTTACCTTATTAGTAAGTTTATTTATTTTATTTAGCCTTGTTGTACAAGCTCTCTGGAGCTTGTGCAGAGGCAGCAGCTTTTGCCAGAGGGGAACTGGAATCCCCTGGTTGGGCCTGGGTTCTCCTGAGTTTTTTTTTCTCGATTAGAGTTTTGGGTTCCTCGCCACCGTTTGCTATACTGTTTTTTGCACTATTTGCCTGGCCAGGGGGGCTGCTTTAGAATTTAGAATTTTAAAGTTTTATTTAATTAATATTGCATATAGGAATTTATAGTCTGTTATATTTGACCTGTGCTTCTCTCTCCTTAATCTTAAATGTGTGCTCTCACTGAGCGTGTGTGTGTGTGCGTACTTGTCTGTGTACGTGTGTGTGTGTGTGCGTGTGCGTCCGTGTGTGTGTGTGTCTATGTCTATGTGTGTCTATGTCTATGTGTGTTAGTACGTGTGCATATTGTGTGTGTGGAGTGTTTTGTATGTGGGTATGTCTGTCTTCTGTGTTTTCAACTTTTTCTTGTTTTTGCAGGTACAACTTTAATTGTTTTGCTTATAGTCAATATGTCTTATGTACAGCTGCTTTGTAACAATGAAAATTGTAAAAAGCGCTATATAAATAAAGTTGAGTTGATGCTTACACTCGCTCTGGTTCAGGTTCAGTATTGTCATGCGCGAACCAGTGGGCAGGGCTCGAGAAGTAGGCATTGATATTCTGTGTGGAGGCGGTGTTCAACCTATCAATGTCGTCATAGATAGGTGCATTCCAGGACCTGCCGTTCGCTGAGCCTTGTGTCAATAACAGTTGTTACTTCAGTAACAAGGGCGTTTTCAGGTCTGACACTTACAGGATGTTAGCTTGAATAAGATTCCCTCTTATATAACAAAAGCTCGGGTTAAAATTGTGGTCCTAGTTCACTGCACCTTTAAAGTCACATTCCTACAGTACAATACAACAACCACAACAGAGCTCTGATGTAAATATTATACACTGAGAAACACTATTCAGCCTCACGATCGATCTTACTTTCAAAGAGGAGTGAATCCTCTAAAGCAGACACAGGCATGGCATCAGTGTCCCAGGCCTCCTGCCTGCCCGAGTCCCAGTCCTCCAGCTCTGAGTCTTCCTCTGCCTCACAGCCAGAACCAGCTACACACATACACATTTCAGCTCAACTTCCACACTTCCAATCAATATAACTGCATTATGTACATAAAACAAAACAGAGGGTAACAAATGCCAATGAAATACAAACACATCGTTTGGACTGTAGTGAAAATGACTACGGTAGCTTAAAAGGGGGTTGCCACATTAATCCCTAAATCGATAATTTAAGAATTCCCCCTAACGAGAAAAGGACAATCAGTTCATTTTTTGTCAGCACAGTGCAGCAGCATCTAAATAAAGCCTGTGCTATTTTCAGTGCCCTGAATTATTGAGGACACGATTTTGCTATTTCAAAGGCTCTCTCGCTCAGAAGAGTGCCAGGGGAGAGAGCCGAGCAAGAGAAGGGGAGCAGCGCTGGATGCTAATGAGAGGAGAAAAGGGGAGCAGAAGGGAGGGGAGAGGAAAAGGAGCAAACCTAGAATAGAAGATGCAACGATAAATAGTCTAAAATTGGCTCAAAGATTACAGTGCCTGGGCTATAAAAAGAGCGCTCCAGCACTGCGGTTGCTACACGAGGGAGAGGGAAGAAGCGAGAGCTGGAGGGAGGTGAGGTGAGGTGGGGTGGGGTGGAAAACTCTTGTTCTGTGTTGATGTTGAGTGGTTAATGAAAGAGGCTACTTACACGGGCAGGTCTGATGCTGGAGATTGTAAAGGAAGGGGTAAAACTGGAGGCAGCGCATCAGAGGCAGGCTAGTGCGACACTGGGGGCAACGAACTGTGAGCATTAGGGCATGACGGAACACGGTTAGAGCTCCAGTCAGGTTTCCCTGAGAGAGGTGAACGCTGACCAGACTTAACAGAGTGTGAGGCTGTTTTGAAAAAGAGAGTGAAAATTTCACACAGGTCTCAAGATAGATCAGGTCCAATTTATATATGGTTTTATTTATAAGAAAAAATAAAAAGCTGTTAATTCAAAAACTTGTGTCTAAATCTCTTTTTTATAGTCACCCTGCTAACAAAATGTGTGTGATTGGTTTCTCACACTTTATGGATTGATTTTTTGACTATGGACTTATCAGGGATACTGATGAACACAGAGAAAGATATTTTGAAGAATGCTTAACCAGACTGATTTTGCCCCCCATTGACTACCATAGTAGAAAAAAATACAATCGTAGTCAAAAGTGCCCCAGAACTGTTTGCTGTCCTACATTCTTCAAAATGTCTTCTTTTGTGTTCAACAGAACAAAAAATATTTTTGAATTTAGTAATTTTTCTACTATGGGAGTCAATGGGGGCAAGATCTGTTTGGTTATAAGCATTCATCACAATGAATCATCAGAACAAAGAACTTTATTTGGACAGAGTTGGAACAACTCGAAGGCGAGTAAATGATGACAGAATTTTAATTTTTTAATTTTTATTTTCATCCCTTTAAAGTGAATTGTGAGAAATGCTGTCGATATTTGAAATTGTTACCCGAACACACACAACCTTACTCCATCGACATTCCTGCCTTCATTGCTCCGCCCTCAAAATAAGCACTTGCTTACACATTCTTACCCCATCATAAGAGTATATGCCATTGGTGAATTCCTATGGGTGTGTTATACTGTTTTGTGGATCGCTCCAATCCACTTTGTTTGCAAAAACAACATTTTCTTCAACACACACAGAACAAATGTCTAGATAGCAAATACTCCCCAAATTTTTGTTTAGGTATTACTTCCGATTTTCAACAGCATTTCCCATAAAATTAGAGTAAATGATTTCTCTGTAAATATGCTTTCATTTGCTTGTACGTCTTTGTGTAGTTAAGATAAAGTATATAACTCTGAACTTTCCAATCAGTTTTTTAAATCATCCAGAACAGAACGGAACAGTGATTAAATAAATGTGTTTAATTAAAGCTGCCAAAACTCAAATTAAATTGTTCCCATTATAATCAACAATGCTGTCTACACTGATAACAACTTCATTAAAATTCATTATAATGAGAGTGATCTAATTTTGATGATTTGACTGCATCAGTTTTCAGCCCTGCGAAACTCATTTCAAGTGTGGAATTGATGTTAGGAATAAAGTCTGCTCTATAAAGGGTGTGGTTTTTAATAATCACAGGTCAGTAAGTACCTCTGAGCCATTGATCTGCAGGGCCTGTTGCAGCAGCTCATTGGCTTCGTCGTGCAGACCGTAATGCAGCAGTAGGTTGGCGGTGTTGACAAGCGGCATGTCTCTGTGCTGAGGAGGAACAGATTGCAGCGCCTGACGCAGACACACCAAAGCTTGCGTTCCATTTCCTTTAGCGCGCCAGTACAGACCTGCCTCGTTCTGCATCATCCACCGCGGGCCGGTCGTCTGAATGATAAAACAAAGATCTCGCATTAAGCTGTGGATTGTTTTTATTCTGGCATTTTTAAGCTAAATTAAATAGCTAAAATTCCTTCAAACAAAAGAAAAACACTGTAGTTTTTTTTCTGTTGTGGCCTGACCTAACAGATCATAACATCATGCATAACATGATGCAAATGTGTTTAACAGGGATGCTTTTAATCAAAACAATTGTTTAAAAAGTGAAATCTTGAATGAACGGTTCATTTCAACAGTATTTGGGTCACGGTTATATGTCAGTCACCAAAAGCCATGATTACGAAAACATACTTTACCTTTTCCAAAGCCTGAGCGATCAGTGCTCCAGTTTGCTCCAAACTCCTCCCACCACTGTGCTTCAACAGGACCTGCAGCAGACACACCCCCCCATGTAATTAAACATAATGACTCACCTGGGAAAACATAACACTCCTACATCCTAAAGATCCAGTTTATCTTCATGCACAAACAGTTTAAGTAAACTAAGGGTGTGGTATTTCAGACAAGCTCATACCTCTGTGGCATGTGCGTCAGGCAGCTCCTTCTCTAAGGCCCAGGATACAGAGGTCAGTGGGTCTCTAGCTGAGACAAAATTCTTAAAGCTGCAGTCTGGGGTCTTTTCTGATGGTGGAGGACTTGTGTTATCTAAGAGGCTATTCAGAGCTCTGGAAACAGGACAGATAACAAGCTCATGGATTGTACAATTTCCATCAAGGTGAAATAATTACAGCACATACACATAAAACATATGGTACTCTAAAATACATCAATCACAGGTTTACATTTGGAAGGAGCCCTATGCGGACATGATTAGTTTTACAGGGGTGGACGGAGTAATATAATTTTACCACAGGACGTCTGTAATATTAAAGGTCCAGTCAGTGAAATCTAGCGGCAAGGTTGCGAATTGCAACCAACCGCTCACTCCACCGTCACTTTCAAAACACTACGACGGCTGACAGAACATGGCGAATACCATGCATGGGGACCTGCGGTGTATGTAGATAGAAATACCTCATTCTAAGGTAAAAAAAACATAACGCTTCATCGTGTAAGATCTTTATACACCTCTAAAGGCATAGCTATGTATACTATATTGCATTTCTATCAATAGATCATCCCAAAAATTACACACTGGACCTTTAAAGGCCAATAAGAAATAACAGTAAAACTATCAGAAGTGGGAGGGGTAACTCCTTTTAATGCACCGCCCGTGACCGCTGTCACATACCTGTCGTCACATGAGTATAACGTTGCTTCCGGATATATACATAAACAAATACTATATATAAATATATACATCAAAACACTTAGGTCCGGTCATAGGATTCATTCAAACAATTGGATTAGGCACTTACCTAATACAAAAAGAAGTGCTTTCAACATTCTTTTCGAAGATATGCGTCGTCGTATTCGGAAAGCACTTGAAGTTTGCCACTGACTTGTCCCGCAGCCTAGAAAGCAACTGAATGCTTCATCAAGCATGTCCATATTTGAAAAAAAAAATGCGGAAAACTACAGAAAATGGCGGAGTATTTACGCACGGGATTAGTATTACCTGAGGTAATTTTCACGGACCTTTTTACAGAAGGTGAAAGCCGCCGTTATCTTTACTGACATTGTTCGTAATGATTACTGACATGGTGCATTCGGAAGGGACTAAAATCACTGAGAAGCTCTGGTAATGATGACTGTACCCCATCTACCCCGCTAAAACTAATCCCATCCGAATAGGGCTTCAGCATAATCAAGTCATCTCCAGGATAGTATTTCTTAAATGCGCAATAAATACAGTGAGTTTATGCTAAAATGTGACATCTTACTTAAAGTTGCGGGACTCAGGAGGAAGGTAATATGTGGGTAGCAGGTGGGAAGGGGGAACAGAGGAGAATCGCTGTGTACAGTCTGTCTTCGTAGGCCACAGCACACAGTGACTTTCCTGTTTATGCACAGCAAGCATACAGAATGTGACACAATCTGACAAATATTTTGTATTACCATACATATACTGTACATCATGCACACATAATTAAATATGCTGAATTTTAAGTCAACACGAAAATTTGGATTGTTAGTCATCTACGAAGTCCTCGACATATACTTGCATACAACTAAACAGACACAAGCTCTTACCTCAGCTGAAGTGGTCTCTTTGTCCCAGTAGGCCGCAGGTTCACGTCTTAAGGACATTGTGTAGAACTGCTGAGGACTGTGACTCTCATTAATGCTCAACTCAGACACCAGAGCAACACTGCTGGCTATAGACACCTCCTCACCAAACTACACAAAAAGACACAACATGTCAAAGAGAGAGATCAAAACTTAAATTTACATACGTAAGAGTGTTGTTGCACTGAATATCGGCATGGCTGTAATAATGCTTTCACACAACAGTTCAATCACAGTAATTGAATATATGCACAGGTTGTTTTATAATCTAGCTTGGGCATTTCTGGTGAACTGATAGCTGAAGAATGTCCATATACACTCACTGCTTTCAAAAAGTATGAACACTAATTGTCGAATTGGAATTTGCAAAGAACCTGCTCTCTCCTCAAAGCGCTGAAATGTAAACAACTTGTTCATCTTATTTTACATTAAGGCCCGGAAAGAAAATTGAAGATACCACCACACCAATGACTGACGGTTCACCAGACGTTTTCCAGCGGAAGTTCTTTAGTATGTGCCGTGCAAATAGTCAACCGACATTTTAGAAAATAAGGTCATTTGTTTATTTTTTGCAACGCCAATGAAAATATTTCCAATGACAACCAACCGTAGTGGTGACCTAAATAAGGAGAACGGAACCCAAAGCAACTGTTAAGTCTATATAGCATCAATACCCAATCTCACAACAAACATTACACTTGAAAAGAAATCATGAGAATGGTATGTTTTAAGTCTCACTTGAATGTAGTGGACATTTTCAAAGAGTTCTCCACGGTGATACCGCACAGGCAGGTCAAAAGGACAGTGCAGGGTGAACTTCTGCTGGCCCATATGACACATTTGGTGATTTCCTGAAACATCACAGAAAAATCTTTTAGCTGTTAGCAACATAAACAGGCGCTTTCCTGTAGATCAGTGGTTAGAGCATGGCACTAGCAACGCCAAAGTCATGGGTTCGATCCCAGGGATTGGACATTCTCAACAAATGTATAGTATAATACAATGTTGCTTTGGATAAAAGCGTCTACCAAATGCGTAAATGTAAATGTAAACATGGAACAAGAAAAAACGTAACACCAACAAGACAAGTCTTGCGTAACAATGAAACCTGCTTATCCAGTACATTGACTAACTCAATGTGCTTTCATCTGCGTTACACATTTTGTATGACAGTTTAGACATGCGGTCTAACCGAGTTGTGCTTCTTTAGCCATCTGGGTCTCATGAATGATGTTTCGCAGGATCTGCTCCTCCTGAATGAGCTTGTGCTTGTCCAGCATCTCCTGCTGCCGCAGGTAATGATCATGCTGTTTCTGGTACTCCTTCAGTTCATTCAGGGTACGCTGCAAAGACCTGCAGAAAGAGAGCTATTTATGTTGCTTCACACTTTTCTTCCGTCCAAATTTAGTTTGAACTCAACAGAAATAAAAGTCATCATGTTGGGCAATGAGAAAACCAAAGGTCTTCATTACCGGTGTTGAGCTTCAAGCCGCTGTTCCAGCTTCTGCTGGCAGAGGACCGCATGTTTTCTTCTGAGGGCCTGCTCAAAGACAGGCTGAGCCTGCAGGGCCTGCTCATAGCACAGCACAGAGTGATTATACTCCCCCAACATCTACCAGAGATACAGGCGGAACAGGGAAGTGAAGGTCATTTGCACTGAACCGAATCAGATATTGTATGTTTGCATACAATTGTGTGGAAGTATCTTCATCCCCC
This sequence comes from Triplophysa rosa, assembly GCF_024868665.1. Lineage (NCBI taxonomy): Eukaryota > Metazoa > Chordata > Actinopteri > Cypriniformes > Nemacheilidae > Triplophysa > Triplophysa rosa. Next base: position 28,822,941 of record NC_079890.1, read on the forward strand.
TCAACTCACAGCATAAATGTTGCCCAGGGTATAATGGCTGGTTAGCAGATCGGTGGTGAGATCAAGAGCAGCGTGTGCGAGGATGGCGGCGTCCGCTGAGAAGTGCGCTCGGTGAAGTATGTTTGCCATATTGACAAGTGCAATGTCTTTGTGCGGCCTAAAAGAAGTGAAGCGTGATATGTAAATTTACATAAAACAAGGCCACTGTCGAGTGACAACCTATATAGGTGGCAAGAGGAGGATCACTGTTGATATCGCATGTTATACAATACTTTCACAACTGTTATTTTCCTCCTCCATGTGTCCTTATGTTGCTTCCATGTACCTTGGAGAAAAATGCAGGGCACGCACCACACAGTCCACAGCTCGCCTCGGTTCGTTCTTTATACGCCAGTAAAACGAGGCCAGATTATAAAGCACCCACGAAGATGAGTTCTGAACATTTCAAAGAAGAAATGGAAAAAATTTGATCATCTTCAATATTGACAAAATCAACCAACGTTCATAGTTTACTTTAAAACAGGGAATTGAACGACAGAGGACAAGAAGCAAGCGTCCTACACACAGATGCTTTACACAGACACAAATCCTTGAAATTATTTGGAAAAATGTAATGTACTTATGTAATAATATCTTAAATAAAACAAAAAATGCAGAAGGTATAAATGGCCCAAGAGGGAATTTAGCTTTCTAAGCCCCATGCACATCATCAAAACTGAAACATAAAGCATAAAAACATACACGCAGTAGGGCTTGGTGTATCCGATGCCCAACCTCATCCACATTCTGACCGGGCTTAAGCGACAGGGAGGTAAAGATCGGGTCATCCTTTGAAAGCAAGGGTGATGTGAGGTTTACCTTCTCTTGTACACCCTAAAAAATAAAGTCATAGACAAATAAGCATGCATATGATGTAAAAACCGAAGACATAAATGAATGAGTGTATCTTAAAACATTCGGATTACCCGGAGGTGCTGAAATGCATGAATGCTGTAAGGGAGGTCAAGTATTTTTATACAGTCAGGTTTTTCCAGGTCTGGAGGTAGAGGTGACGTTTGATCCAAATAATCCTCCGGACTAAAACACCAAAAACAAAATGATACAGCCTAAAATGAGATGGCAAATATTTACAGCACAAAAACAAGATAATTTGCAAATATAATCTCTCTGTAAGGAAACGACACAGACTTTATGCCTCTGCTCTCCAGAGATATAAAAGTGCCGTCATAGAGATCCAAGTCTCCTAGTGGAACTTTAGCCGTGACACAGTCAGCATCTTCTTTATAGTGTCGCTGCTCTAAGCCAGTATCCCGATCCTCGTTCTCTTCGATGTGAATTTTCTGAGCAACTAGTTGCTTCTGCAATAAGTGCAACAGAACACTGTCAGTCAAGGAGTTTATATCAAGTTTTAAGGAAATGCACATTCTCTTCAGTGGAAACGGTGCTGCTTACTTATATACAGACAGTTATTTGTAAAAGAACTGTGTATTGTTAAAGGAATAGTTCAGCCAAAAATTTTAATTATGTCATTTACTCACCCTCAAGTTGTTTCAAATGCGTATAAATTTATCTTTTCTACTGAACACAAAGAAAGATATTTGGAAAAATGTCTGTAACCAAACGGTTCTGGGGCACTATTGACTATTATAGTAGCGAAATGATAGTCAAGGGTGCCCCAGGATTGTTTGGTTTCCAAATATCTTCATTGGTGTTCAAAAGAACAAAGAAAGGTATAGAGGTTTGGAAGGACTCAATGATGAATAAATAATGACATTTTTAAATTTGGGGGAACTATCACTTTAATGATAAATGTGAGGTTTCACATCACCTCTAATTTCTTGAGGTAGTTCACACGAGTCTCTTGTTGCATAAAAAGAACTAAATGGTGGGGATGTTTTAAGTTAAGAGGAGAGTCCACCTGAAATTGAAAAAATACAAAAACAGTTGACACAGGCTTAGAACGCGAGTTACGAACAGAGACCTAGTAGACAAGTCACTTGTTAAAAGCTTAAGAAAAGCATATTGACCACGAACAACGACATTAAGAAACCAGTCAGTAATGGTGACAATTTGACTTGTGAGTAGTACTTAGACACACGAGAGCATTGGGATATCATGATTCATTACAAATAAACAGCAGACGGCAGTAGAACAGCTGTCAACACATCGGCTAAACTGAACTCGAAACATGCTTGTCTATAAAGCAGCGCTCGTGAATAATAATCATATCACGCAAGTGATTTTAAAGTTCGCTCGTCTATCTCGTGATGTACATAGGTTATACAGCACGACAGAGTGACTAAACACGGCACATTCGCGTACCTGCTGTTGAATCTTCCCGTCCTCCGTCACCACCCAGTGTGTGGTGGCTCGCCCGGGCTCCGCCAGCAATACGCAAATAAAAATGAACACCGATCCTCGAACCGACGAGCTCCAGAAACATTTATTAGTGGAATGATTGCCTATACTATTGCTCTTGTCATCCGCCATCTTTCTAGCGTCTGTCCATTCGACCCTAAAGGCTCGCGTCATTCAACATCATCTACTTCCGGGTTACGTTGTTGTTCCGCCTCCCCTACGTCCAAACCAAACACGTTAATTTTCAAAACAGTTAACTTAACTGAAAAAATGACAGGGCTTACGCATAGTTTAACGAATTACTTTAATGTAGTGAATTATTAATTACTATAAATGATTAAAAAAAATTACAATACAGTGTGCAAAACATTCAAAAGTATACAATAGCCTACTTTGATTTTGACCAAGTTGCAAATACTGGAAAACAACACTAGAATTTAATTTGGACAGCTCACCAGTTGTAACATTTAAATGTACAAACATTTGTTCATCTACAGAGACACATTGTACAGTGCTAGTGTTAAAGTGAACATACAAGTAGAATCCCTCAGAAACATTTAAAATATATATTACATTCATTTACATAAAAAAGCTACAAAGAACAAAAACCCAAAAGTCATCATTTAGAAGTTTCCTGTCTTAATAGCAGTCATGTTGTGTGCAGAAGCGTTACAGTTGAATGATGGTTGAGTTCAGAATTTCAGGCACATGTTTTGACTTAGATGACTTGGAGAGGTCTCGCTGTGAAAAGAAACAACAGATTAGATGTTTTTTGAGTAATTTTCAGTAAATGTTACTGTACAGTAATATGAACATGTGTTTCCGATATTATATGGTTTTATGAGGCCTGGACTGAAATATGATTATTATCATGTGCCAGAATGGAGATAGAGACAAGGATGATTGCAGTTAAATAACTGATTTGTAAACAAACAAACAAAAAGATATTGTTGGTTAGAAGTGTGGATTAGGAGAAAACACACAGTCCTGTTCTAAGAGGGCAATAGGATGTAAAAAACATCAATGCATTCATATATTGCATGGTGCATGAAAGCTTTAGTTTATTGATTGATTTTCTTGGTGTGACAAAACAACAAATGTGCCATAACAGTTTTGTGTGTGTAACCATGCAACTGCATAATGTCGTTTGGAAATGTATCACAAACAAACCTTGATTGTATTGATTCAGGCTTGACAAATTCCTTTAGAAACATTTAGATTTGCATCGTATTATCTCAATGTCACCAGGGGCCTGTTTCAATAAGGAGGTTCAACCAACTCTAGGTTAAACCTTGAACTCAGAGTTGGTTTACTTAGAAATGAGAAACTTTGAGTTTTTGGTTTCAGAACAGCTGATTTGAGTTAGTTCAATGTACTCTGGGTAGGCTTACCCTGGGTTAAGCGCGTACACCACGACTATAAAAAGCCATCATCAATGGAGCTCCGATATTACGATTCACCATGGCAACGGCACCAAAAAAGCAACATGGTGGCAGAAAGCACTTGAGAGTGAGGCACACTTTCCGCTCTGCATGCAGTGGATTTACTGATGTCCTGAAAATGACTTAAGTTTAAATTAATAAATGTACCAATAAACAAACAAAGTAATCATTAAATGAATGAAACGACAGAAATAAAACAGAAATAATAAAAAAATCGTATGTTCTCACTCGACATGAGTGTTCTAGCTACGCGAGTGAGATGTTATGGTGTATAGGACACCTGTAGGGTGTCAGACTCTCGTGCAAAGTCAGACTGATCGCCGGTTCAAACCCTGCTCTGAGCAGATTTCAGTTGGAATGGCTGCACGTCAAAATTACTTGTTTATTACCTTTATCGCTTCATTTCTGCATGTATGTCTGTATTTATTCATTTCTTTATTTATACACTTTATTAAGTCATTTCTCATTGTCCATAGAAAATTATGCTCTAATGTAGTAATACACGTACAGTGGGTGATGTTATTGATGTAAGGATGGATGAGATATATTTTGATATATCTAATTCAATGTGAAGAAAAATTAAAACAGTTTTAATAAAAATGCACAGGGAAATGACAAAATTCCACTCGGGTCCTAAATTGCTCTCCTGAAATCAAAGTGCATCCCAATGAATTAATGCAGCCTCTTCATGAATCCTCTATAAAAGCACATATGACATATACGTCACTGAGATGGTCTCTGTATGATCAAAATGTGTGCCATGAATGACTGTATTAATGAATGAATGAGTTACACCACTTGCGCTTTAAAAGTGGGAGGAGATGGAAATAAACTCTGGGTTTACCAAAGAAAACCTGCTCCCGACCAGGTTAGGTTCACAGAGTAAGTTACTAGTTACTGACTCTGAGTATAAGTTACCTCTCCTTTAGAAACGGGCTTGAGTTACCCTGCTTTCTCGGGTTTGACACACCTCACATTCTAAAACGTAAAACCCAGAGTTTCCCTCATTTCAGGGTTAATATACTCAGAGTTTTCTCTAAACCTCCTTTCTGAAATGGGCCCCAGGCATAAACAACTCATATCCATAAAACACTTAAATTGATGCTCTTGCTCTCATTGACTAGACAGTGAGTTACTAGTGGATATAATGTGGGGAACACAAGGAATTTACCTGAAATTCTGAATAGGTACTTGCGACAGAGTTAATACTGAAGTTACGCTGCGGGCTTGCTGAGACCTTCATCACCCCCCCCACACCACCAGTAAGATGACAAATATTCTCCTTATTACGCTCTAGCGTACCTTGATGAGGAGGTTTACCGTGGCCTGGAGTCTTCACCACATTGCCCTGCTTTGAAAGAAAACACATTAGTGAAAAGGACAAGTTACACATTACCTTTGTTAATCAGTAAATTATTATTTACTTTGTTAATCAGTAAAGGATTATTCATATAATAGTTAATTTAAAGATTAAGAACAATAGTTTTGTTATGGCCGTGCACTGACCTTTGGAGGGCGGGACATAGGAGAGTGACAGACAGTACCACCAAAGACAGAACGTATAGTGCTGTTAGAAGTGCCAGTACTGGAGGTAGCGTTTAGCTGAAGAAAAGCCAAACAATTATTATCGCAACAGCCATGCATTTATAAAAAAAATACTGTCTTGAGGTGTGGAATGACAAGAGTACTTTAAATTACGAACCTCCTGGATATAAAAATAAAATCCCATTGTACTTGCCTTTCGAGCTTTGCCAGGTGTTGTGCTGCCCAGAAATCTTCTTTTAGTTGGTGTCCGAATGACAGTGCCATAGACCATATCCTCTTCAGTCTGTTTGCTTTTCTTTTGTTGCTATACAAAGACATTGCATTATTAGAACATCTACTGACAGAAAATCAGATCTCTATGGGTTAATACATTACAATTACATTATAGTAATGGATGTTTTTAACTAGATGCACACCTATATTTAATATGACCAATTAGCCATTGCCTAACAATAAATAAATAAAAAAACTGTAAAGAATGTATAAAATGTATGGGATAATATTTGCACATGCATATATTCATATGCTCAGTAAAGTACAAACCCTCTCCTGTTTTTCACGTTCTTTCTCCAGCCGGTATGATTCCCACTGATCAGCAACAAACTGCATGAACTTTTGACCATTCACCAGAAACTCTCTGTTCTGCTCCTGCTCCCACTGTTCAATCTCTGCCATCAGCTTCTTCTCAAGCTAGATGAGACATACTGGATTACAAATGGCTACGTTTTCTAAAGATCAGCCTTATAATATGGATAGATTTCATAATTACTCTGGGGAGACTTTTGAGCAGATCAGCCCGTTGTTTCTCCTCCTTTAAAAGGTGCCCCCCTCTGTTGGTGAATCTGGATGGATCTTTGGCTTTTTCCTGAAAAACAACAACATTAGCTGATGCAAATACAATATCTCACAGAAGTGAGTACACCTCACATTTTTGTAAATATTTTATTATATCTTTTCATGTGACAACACTGAAGAAATGAAACTTTGCTAAAATGTAAAGTAGTGAGTGTACAGCTTGTGTAACAGTGTAAATTTGCTGTCCGCTCAAAATAACTCAATACATAGCCATTAATGTCTAAACCGCTGGCAACAAAAGTGAGTACACCCCTAAGTGAAAATGTCCAAATTGGGCCCAAGAAGATGGCCAAGACCCTGAAACTGAGCTGCAGCACGGTGGCCAAGACCATACAGCGGTTTAACAGGACAGGTTCCACTCAGAACAGGCCTCGCCATGGTCGACCAAAGAAGTAGAGTGCACGTGCTCAGCGTCATATCCAGAGGTTGTCTTTGGGAAATAGACGTATGAGTGCTGCCAGCGTTGCTGCAGAGGTTGAAGGGGTGGGGGGTCAGCCTGTCAGTGCTCAGACCATACGCCGCACACTGCATCACCCAATTTGGACATTTAGGGGTGTACTCACTTTTGTTGCCAGCAGTTTAGACATTAATGGCTGTGTGTTGAGTTATTTTGAGCGGACAGCAAATTTACACTGTTATACAAGCTGTACACTCACTACTTTACATTGTAGTAAAGTGTCATTTCTTCAGTGTTGTCACATGAAAAGATATAATAAAATATTTACAAAAATGTGAGACTGTATATCATCTGTGAAAAACATTTCAGTGCCAGTGCACTTAGATTAACTCACTTCAAGATCTAAGAAAAGCTTCCAGCTTTCTTCCCATTGGTGCACACCTTCGAAAAGTTCTTTGTGATCATCGAAATACTGTTTAAGGCAGACAATTTCTGCATCGTGTAAGCTCAGAAGTTCCTCACTGAAATCATCTGAGACAAAAAGTAAACATCTAAACTCTTACTATTACAAAAAAGACACTCAACTGTGTAATTGAGAAAATTATAACTCACCATCGTAATAGGGCACAAAAGCCTGCCGTTGGTCAGAGCTATAAAAGCACTTATCCCAGAACACTGCAATGTCTTTTCGAATGGTCCCTGTTACTTGCTGGATATTTTTAAGCTTCAGTCCCTCAAGACGGCTGACCTCAGCTTGTAGCTGACAGTAGAAGACACAAATAATTTAAATGTATTTAAGGCATCTGTTAGTTATTCAAAAGGCTTGACAAAAGCAACAAGCCATGAGATTACTAACAGCTTCTATATTTCTTCTCTTTGAAAGGGTCATGTGTTCAGAAATGGCATCACGTTCTTCCTGCGGAATCTGCAACCTTTCCCAGAGATTCTGGATCGTCTCTCGATAAGAGCCACAGACACGCTCGTTCTCAGCCTTCCTGCTCTCCAACTAATAATAAAAAGAAAAAACTGCATTACGCATTTGTTAAAGCTTAAGTTTGCAGTATTTCAACATGTTATGTTGTACCTGGTGAAGGAGGACTTTGAGTGAATCGATGTTTTCTTTAGACAAACAAAAACTCTCTTCATCTTCACATACAACATCCTTTTCAAAACTAGTCTCAGGCACTTGGTCCAGATCGTCCATGCAAAGTATTATCTGCTTCTTAAGTTTGACAAATTCCTCATGTCTCCATTCCTTGAAAAAAAAATCGAACTGTAAATTAAACTGAACACAACACTTCGATAAATGACTGGGACTTGTATAAAACAAGTACTTTAGAGTTTTAAACAAATATTTGAAATCATTATACTTTCTCAGCAGTGAGACAGGTGATGTGTTGACGAAAGTTTCCCAGGTCTTCTAAAGACAGAACAGAACTGGCAGAGATGGAAAATGGTTGTGAGCAGAGAATATCACAGAGATCCTGATCCTGCTCTGTTAAAGCTTTGAGTGCCTGCATTCTCTGATTTTTCTCTCTTATCATCACTTCAACATGAGACCGGAGGTCTTTCTCCTGCTTAAGTATAGTGTCACTTCTGTCCTCCTGAAAACATTAGAAATCATAAATAAAGTTATTCAAAGTCAAACATTGTGTTTATTCATTCTTCAATGTCTACAATGTGCATCCAATGTAAATGCTTGCCTGAAACAGGGGAAGCTGAAGCTCCAAGCATAATTTACTCATCTCTTTGTGACATGTCTCGATACTTGTCAACAGACGTTTCCGCAGGCTCTCTTCTTCTGCGATCATCATGTCCAGAAGACTCTAAACCATAAAAGTTTTGTTAGATTGATCACTAAAGCCTTTTTGACAGGATCCAGCAGATGATCAACATCATTACACTCAACACTCACTTTGACGTGATTCTTAACCACATTTGTTCTCTCTAATCGTTGATCCTCTGGGATGCCAATCTCCTCCCAGATGTCCTTCAGATGGCAAAGGGCTTTATTCAGACATGCCACTGATTCTGCAGCAATCACCTCACTAAAATCATTGACAAGAATAAGTTCACCAAACGAATTGTGTATTGTTCGTTTTAAATAGTTATGACATGAAACTTGGATAACATGTTTATTTTTTCATATGGGAATCAGATCTCTTTTAGATTATAACCCATAATGTTCATTAGTGATCTATTTAAATGGTATGTTATAAAGAGTAAGTGACCCACCCATACGAGCTGTTCAAAAACACCTGCTGTCATGCATTTTAATAAAATGCCATTTAATGATCGCTAAAGTGTATTAACAATAATGTAAAAGGCATTAACATTTTCAAAACAAACTACAATTTGAACTAAGTTAAGTCATGTTGATCAAGTCGCATACTACTGCAATATCTGACTAAGTTACGTACAGTTCTAAAACAAACACTTGTCCAAATATCATATCGCCAAATGCACTCACCTCTTCCTCATCCTAGTATCCCAAGACAGAGATTTTCTTTCTATTTCTATTTTATGAAAAAATATGAGACTGTACAGTCCTCGCACTCTGATCGTGCCACAACCGTTTCTGATTCAAAATATGCGTCAAAACAGCGCCGACCATTTGATTGGCTGATTTCGAGCGTCACTGCGCATGCGTGTGGATGTGTCAAACAGACGCGGATTGTTCACAAATGACCTCAGGAGCTTTTTAAAATGAACCGCCACTCCTGTTTTTTTTCTGTGAATACGTATTAACCACATCAAACTCAAAAATAATTGTCAATAATTTTACAGTTGTTTTGTTGCATCGTATATTATATATTACTGCTTATTGTAGTATTTACCTTTCCTTTATGTTTTTATTCCTCTTTTTAACCTTTCATGTTATGTCACGTCTTATAATTATTTGGTTACTATTTTCTTTAGTTTGCAGAAAGTTTAAACACAATTTATGTTTTATTTGCAATGTCTATTCCACTTGTATGCTCTACTATTGTGCATTTGGAAAAAAAACAATTAATAAACGTTTACTTGAAATATATACATAACTACAATACATACATAACTTTAACAACATACTGGATCACTTCATTTGATACAGTATGTTCTAAGTTTCTTATTTGAAATAAAAGATGCACCTGAAACTAATAACTGTTTATTCTTCAGCCTTGAATCAGTTATTACAATGCATGCTTCATTTTGAACAAAGGACATAAAACATTTTATAAAGTGCAATTTTGTATCCCACAACTGCCACTTCTGAATTCATGAATTCTGACAACACCTCACAGAAATTTAAAACCCAGCACACCATAATACCATTATTTGTTCTTGGTTGATAAAGATGTCCAGAATAATTAGGACATATCCAGTCCTCTGTCCTGGGGTTTTGTCGTAACATGGAATGTTGTTTGTGCCTCAAGCATGATTATCCAGTAATGCTTCCAGCAGTCGGGCGCTGCTCGTGATGGCTGTAGTGAGCACTATAAATCTGCAACCTTCCAAAGGAATTTGATACAAAATATATCATACTTTCAACTTTGTTGTACTTTTAATAAAAGTAGCTTTAAAAAAACACAAAGAATTCTGTAGAATATTTTACCCCGTTCCTTGCCAAGAAAACGGAGTGCAGAGATCTCAGAGTAGGTGCAGCCTCCAAGGAACATCACAAGAATGATTCTTTGAGCATCCGTTTTGGTCCTTGCTTCTGAACTATTTCCACCAGCTAAAACACATCAAGTGCATGATAAAAGGAGAAAAATGTGTAGGCTTGATGATAACAAAGGATTTCTAATTGGAATAAAAGGGCAAGAAATTGTCTTTACAACCAAATAATTAGTAATATATTCGAAGAAAAAAAATCTATATAAGGTTTATACAAACCTGTTACAGCAAATTCATGTCCATTCAGCATGCGAGTGACCTCCTCCAGTCCTGTCCAACCATCTCTCTCCAAAACCTGCACACAGGCCAGGGGATCAACACTGTAAAAAGACCTTCAACGTGAGAAAGAAATTCGTATAGTTACAGTTATAATTTTGGAAATCTTACCTGTTCAATCAATTTGCAGCTCAGAGGAATGTAAGCACCACTGAAGATATACGCCATGTCTCGTGGAACACGAAGATCATACTCGTCCCCGGACTTTGGTACCTGTAAATGAAATAGTCATGATGATTAGAGGACATCATTGCTTTGATTTTTTTATTTATTGTCAAATAATTAAAAAAAAAATTGCTAACCAAAGCAAGTCTTTTACTTAGAGCTCGAAAATTGCTTTTCTTAGCCAATGAGGAAAAGGCATCTGTCAGCTTTCCTGGAAGAAAACATACAAAGTCATCATTTAGGTCTATTCATTCAACATGATGCAAAAAAAGTGAAGCGAATCACAAAGTACAAGTTTACATTTACTTCAGTTAAAAAACTGTAAATTCAGCATTTAAACATCACACAGGTGAATGTATATTTAAGTGAAAGGCAAGACTTTAATGTAATCATTCAACATGTGTATGCGCATAACAGTTTCAGAAAGAAGAGACCTAAAATGATACAGACAGAGGGAGAGAGGTCCTGTAATAAAGCTCTCACCCACAGTCTTGTCATTGACAAGTTTCCCAACTTTACTCTCCATGACTGTCAGTGTTTCTCCAGGCTGCTGTTCCACCAGCACGCCCAGCTGCCTCAGATTGGCAAACGTCAACAGGTGATCTATACCATAACTCTGAACAAAACAAAGACAAACCACATAAAAATGAACTCAAAAACCTTTAATAGGAAGTATTCTTTTCAGATGGTCAGCTCAACCACCTAATTTAGAGACATTCTTATGAAGTAATATGGTTTCAAGTCATACAAACCTGAAGGTACTGAGCTTTAAGAGATCGATAGTCCTTGGACAGAAGTCCTATAAGAGAGTTTAATACAACATTTTACAGAAATTCCAAGGAACAGATAACAACCTTACCCATGTTTATTGCATACTTATCATTATATATCATTGAACCAAATCAGACTCACCATTTTCTGTTAGAGATAACAAGCAAAGGAGTCTGAGGCTTTCAATCATTGATACCTGATAGACAGTGAAAAGTTTAAGTATCCTTAATACGGTTTTGTTTTTGTTACTATTGTTATTATTATGGCAGTGTCATGTTCATAAAGAGTTTGTTTTTCCTACCTGCCGATTGATATGCTCTTCAATGCAGGTGATACATTCACGGATCTCAAAACCTTCAAGTAATGCTAATGGATTTCAACACGGAAGACAAATAAAAGATATAAATAGTAACTTTGTGTTGTAGATTTAAGTTACAATGTAAAGCACAACCTCAAAACATCTTACAATGTTCAGTCTTTAGCAATTCCTGGAAATCTTGCTTTGTTTTCTTCTTCATCATGGATTCACAGGCACCAATATCTATTGGAACAAAAAAACACAAAAATTGTGTCTCTGAACTTAGTACTGCAAACAATAATCCTTATTAGTGTGCAACACTAGGTCACAGCTTCATAGTTCTTTAAGGAGGTCAGAAGAAGAAGAGTTTAACATATACAAAACTCACGAAGACTAAGCAGACGGTGTTCCTGCTTCAGTCCTTTCAGTTCATCTGCAACAAATGCCTTCATCTGCTGGATGTCCATCCCCCTCCGTTTCTGTTAACAAGAACAAAAATATAATTTGTCTTGTTGCATTTGGAAATACACCAAACATTTTTCAGATGTCCTGAAAATTGTACAAGCCAACATAAAAACACTTACATCATAAGCTGTTTGAAGATTTTTGGCCTTTTGACTAAGAAAGCCAAACACGTTGGAGAAATGCTCATTCCTTATTTCATTGAATACCTAATTAAAACAAGCAGGGTCATGTTTACAATAATTATTACTAACTGCTGACCATTTTTAACTTTTCTGCATAATTTTCAAGCAACTAGGATGACAGATGGCATTGGAAAAATTATGTTTTTCCAAATACTCCCTCATCTGCCATTGTTGCTAAATTTGGCCAATCAAAAAAGCATTTTAACTCTGAACAAAATAAGAAATATCAGCATTAATATTAAGTAATTCTTACTTTATCTTGAGAGTTAAGCATCACTTTGATACTCTTGTCAGAAGACGTTACATCAGGACCAAACTCCACACTACCTAGTTAAGAAATAAAAGACACAAGAAAGGATTAACTTAAAACTTTCTATACAGAGAGTGCTATACAGTCTATATGTGCTTTACACATATATGCTCAGTGACTGGCATTGTCAGCTATTTATGATGAAGTCAAGATTCTTTTATATACAAAAACTGCCTACTTACCACATTTAATTCTAAAAATGTCATCTACCAGGCCCTCATAAACAACTTGCGAACAGAGAGGAGTGATAAAATCCACATCTAAAACAGTAAAATGCACTTTTAGACCATTAGGCAATACAACTGTGCAATCTTAACAGCATGAGACAAATGAAATCTAAATGCATTGTCATCTCAAATAACTGACCTCTATCAATAAGAAAGACTTTAGCAAATTCTGGTTGCTTTGTTCTCAGGTCACCATCCTCCATTTGCTCTCTCCAGGTTTCATACACCATCTACAGAAAGTAAAATGTGACAAGATTGACTCCCATTCTCATTGCCACCCTTATCGATTAAATAGGGTAAAAACGTTTGTCCTTAAACCTCACCTTGGCACATCTACCAATTCCATAAACCTTTGAAAAGGACCCATAGACAGACTGTAAAAGATGTAGGGCACCTCCTCCAGTAGACACCCAGCGCTGATCTCCCTCCTGTGAAATTATAATTCTCCATCAACAATAGTTCCTTTCTTGCAAACATCTTGACATCACATTATTTTATCCTGATCGGTATTACCAGAAAGTTATCTCTGAAGAATTCAGGCAGCTCTAAACTCAAGATGTCGTCATCCAGAGGAAGAATGTAGAAATTCCACTCATCAGTTGTGATGTCTGTGATGAAAAAAACATAATTGTTTAATGTCTACCTTTTAAAATTCACGGATAAAGCCTAACCTACCTCAACCTACATCCATAGACGCCCTGCTCCTCCAAAACGGTCTCACATGCATAAAACTGCAAAGAATGACATAACATTCAAATTAAACCACATAAATGTTACTGTACATACTTTAAGAACTCTAGTTACCTTTTGTGGTGTAAATATGATCTTATATTTTCTGAATCTTCCAGCTGCCTTGTCTGAATTAACTAAATCTATAAAGGAGAGGACAAAATGCCAGCTGAACATTGAACCCCTACTGACAAAATGTCATACTAAACATACAGATTCATTCTTTTTTTATGTAGAATATATATCATTAACAGGAAACACTGCAAACCTGAAATCCACTTCACAGTTTGTATTCGAGGACGTATTAGGAAACACAGCCTTAAAAAAAGAGTGAACATTTTAGTGAAGCATGCAAATGATCCCAACCTGTTTTTACTTGCAAAAAAGAAGGCATACTTACTGATCTGAAATGCTGACAATCGGCTTAAGCTCAACTTTGTAAAGTTTGTCAACTTCATGTTGCTACAAATTATAATCAGAGAGTCTAGTTAGATTAACTGAGAAACCGTGCAATGATAATGCAATGATACGTGCTGTGACAAAACATGCATGTGCATTTGTTTATCAGTAATGTAATTCAACACAATAGCTTATAACAATTTGGCAAGAAGGTGCCCAGAATCTTTTTAATTAAATATTTTTCTTAAAGATTTCCTACCTTGAGGATTGTGACATTTGCTATTCGATCCAGAGGGCTCATCAAATCTGCATCAATGAATAAATCTTTTCTCCCTGGTAGCTGAAGACGCAAAACATCAATCCTTATAATATTCAGTTGTTACATTGAAAGAATGGGAGGATGATTCAGTACCACTTACCTGTTCCAGCAGGAAGATGAGCTGATCTCTGGCAATTCTCTTCAGCAGAGAGAAATCAGGCAGTTCAGGAGCATCTCTCCTCTCTGTCTGTGCCATATGGAGAACTATACCACTTTTCACAACAATATATACCTGTAAGACATGAATGCATAACATCACTGTCATGTAGATGTGTAGAAGCTGCATATGCAGAATAGTAAACATCACTTCATCACTGCAGATGGTGCCTGCACGCCTCTCGCATCTCGCCTCTCTTATGTCTTTACACCATTGACATAATTACCGTTTAACTGCTCGGAATGTCCTAAATGACGCCATGATAAAAAAATTATCGCACCATTATAGTTACATATATTCATAATTTTAATAGGACGTGTATTTAAGGCATGGAAAGAATACCATACCTCTTCCCCTTTTTCCGGAAGTGGTTTTGCGATCGTTAACGCTTGTTTCACTACGGACATGTTAGACGCGCGGACAAAACATAACTTCCTTCCATTCTCCTTCATTCTGCACACAAACATTTAAAAAGGAATTTCGCCTTGCTTTTTATACATAAGTTACTTTGATTTATATGTTCATACGAAATTGAATCCATTAGTGACGATAATTAATCTTAGCGCTTAATTTTATGTAAAAATGAGCTCGTTGACTTCAGTGCTGCTAGAAACGATAAACTTTGCTGCAGAGAAACATCGAAATCAGCGCCGTAAAGACCCAGACGCCACACCCTACATCAACCACCCCATAGGTACTTCAGTAAAGCACTAAACGGCGCGTATTTAACTAAGAATTTAGTTTATTTCATTGATATTTAATGATTTAACCAGGGCTGAGTCCAGGGAGTTAATTTCAATTGGGGGCGGAGTTCCCGGTTAAAATGTACATCATTTGTTTATTTAATCCATGTAATAGCTTTCACACTTTATGCTAATTTTACACATAAATATAGTGGGATTTTCTGTTCCAAATTGGATCTCGCCCATTCCACCACTGGATTTCAAAGACTAAAGGAAAATATTATTTTTTTTCCAACAGGTGTGGCAAGAATTTTAAGTCATGAGGGAGGAATCACAGATATTGAAGTCTTACAAGTGAGTCTTATAATTTTTAGCATCTTAAAATGGTTTAATAAAATAATAACCAGAGTTTACTTAAAGTTGTTCCTAATGCAGTTATTTTGATGTTTGTCTCTGTTGTCTGTAATATAGGCAGCTTTGCTTCATGACACAGTAGAAGACACTGACACAACTATGGATGAGCTGGAGTCCGTGTTTGGACCGACAGTAGCAAGAATCGTCCAGGAGGTGACGGATGACAAGACGTTGCCAAAAGAGGAGAGAAAACGTCTACAAGTGGAACACGCACCACACCGCAGTCATCAGGCCAAGTTGGTTAAACTAGCTGACAAACTGTACAATCTACGGGACCTCAATCGTTGCACCCCCACAGGTGAGATATGAAAACTGGTGCTTGGTTATTTGTATTTGGTCTGTGGTTTTGCTGCTTGTGTAAGTGTTTGTCTGATATATTTGTTAACAGGTTGGACAGCAGAAAGGGTTCAGGAATACTTTGTATGGGCATCTCAAGTGATAAAAGGGCTTCGTGGCACCAATGCAAAACTTGAAGAGATCCTGCAGCAGCTCTTTTTGGAGAGAGGAGTGGAAATGTGATTATATAAACTACTGGTTGACATTATGGTGCAATTGATCATATTGTAATGCTCTTTATAGGTTTATAGTAATTGTTTTAATGATAAATGTTTTTGTTAAATATACAAATGCATTGCCTTGAATTATGAATTTGAATTAATGTCTTGATGAAGTTGATGAATGTTGTTATTGGTTAAGATTATTCCTAATGATACAATTATCCAGAATATAAGTTTGTGTTTACATATGTCTGTGTACTGTGTGTATTCATTTTTATTTATACAAACATAAATACATGCATATATTTAAGAACAATTAAAAAAATAAACATTTATATATAGTTTGAATTAATGGTTAATGGGGGAACACGGAGAGAGTCCATGGAGTTAATTTAAAGTGGGGATTGAGTTCCAATTTAAAATATGAGGTGGATTTATATCTTTTATCCATGAAAATGCCTCCAAACGATAGGCCCACTTCATACATATATACTGTATATAGTGGAATTTTAAGTATATATGATTTAAAAATATGTCCCCCTACATTCCCCCAGTGAATCTCAGCCATTATCACCACTGAATGCAACCATAGTTTAATATCACTCAAATACCATTATTACAACCATAGACACTGTATTTTTGTCATTAAATAAGGCTAAATAAAATAACCAAAAGCTTTTATTACATATATTTTAGCTGAAAAAATCCATAATCAAAAGCAATGAGCTGTCTACATGACGGAGGTAGGAACTACTAAATCGGAAGTGTTTCCAGGGGACAATTTGAACGCACTGCAAACACATTGACGTAATATTGCGGGACGTCCATGTTAGTGGATAAAGAAAGGACCATAAACAGTCAGTTTTACGAAGGGTTTGTGTTTTAATAGTGTGAAAACACCCGTGTGGTGAGTCCAAAATGTCAGGAGCAAACGCCTTGAACGCGAAGCAGCCGCCGATTCAGTCGACGGCTGGAGCTGTGCCGATCCGAAATGAAAAAGGTAACGTTATTTGTGTGAGATGCACTTAAGTTAGTTAGCCTTAAATATTAGCATGTGGTAAGATTGGCTTGAAGCTTAATAAACTCCTAGTTTAACACGTACAACTTTTGTTATGAGATGTTTATTTATGATTATTTGCACATTCTATGCGTAGTTGTGGTAATTGTAACGTGCTTATAGTGCTGATAGTCACGTTATGTCCGAGATAACGTAAAGCAGTATGAAAAAACAGCTGTTTAATTTTAAAGAAACATTCATATTTTTTTTGTCGTTTAAAGGTGAAATTTCTATGGAGAAGGTAAAAGTAAAGCGATATGTGTCGGGTAAGCGTCCAGACTATGCCCCTATGGAGTCCTCAGATGAGGAAGAAGAGGATTTCCAGTTTGCTAAGAAAGGTAAAGAGGCTGAACCTGAGATGGAAATTGAAGAAGAGGAAAAGTCAGATCCTCGTCTTCGACGTCTCATGAATCGAGTGTCAGAAGATGTTGAAGAAAGGTACAGCTAATCCACCAGCATTAAACCTCATGAGTGATGCTGACATGCATTTGTGCTTGTACAAGAGACCTGATGTTATCGTGTAATGTATTTGTTTCTCTCGTAGACTTGCGAGACACAGGCAAATAGCAGAGCCAGAGCTGATTGCTCAAAGCAGCGAGGACTCAGATGAAGGAACCTGGCACCCCGAGCGAGAAGAAAGCAGTGAAGATGAAGAAGAGGAGGAAGTCGATGATGAAGTGGGTCTTTTCAACAAAACATTTGGGAAAAGTAATTTGTAGTTATAGTTATAAAATAAGTTTACAAAATACGGTGTTATATCTTCTGCATAGGAAATTGAGAGGAGGCGAGCCATGATGCGACAGCGTGCGCAAGAGAGGAAAAACGAGGACATGGAGGTTATGGAGGTTGAGGAGGAGGGGAAATCTGGAGAAGAGTCTGAATCTGAGTCAGAGTATGAGGAGTACACAGACAGCGAGGATGAAGCAGAGCCTCGGTTAAAACCTGTGTTCATCCGCAAGTACGTTTTTTTAAACGGGTGTAAATCTTGTCTCTTTATGCTGTAAATATCATGCAGCTTGCTTGGTAAGACTAGACTATAGTTTTGCACTACAAAATATATGTTGCAAAGTTAAACACAGAGACCTCATGTAGTAATGCATATATTTTTCAATTGCAGTGTAAATGTGGCTCATTATGTGTATAATGAATTGTAAATGTGGCTAACTAGGAAGGACAGAGTGACTGTAGCAGAACGAGAAGCTGAGGAGCAGAAACAGAAAGAACTAGAAGTCGAGGCCAAAAAACAAGCTGAAGAGAGGCGACGGTACACACTGAAGATTGTAGAGGAGGAAGCCAAGAAAGAGTACGAGGAGAACAAACGAACACTGGCTGCTCTTGATGCTCTAGATACAGATGGAGAAAATGAGGAGGAAGAATATGAGGCCTGGAAAGTCAGAGAACTTAAGCGCATTAAGAGGGACAGAGAAGCCAGAGAACTGTGAGTGCTTTTTTGAATTATGCACTATTATATTTCCTACGACCTGTGTATATAAAAACAAATAATAATGTTATGTGGAATTTCTTACATTTATAGAATGGAGAGGGATAAAGCTGAAATCGAGAGATTTCACAATCTTACAGAGGAGGAACGCAGAGCAGAACTGCGCAACAATGGTAAAGTCGTCACCAACAAGGCATCAAAGGGCAAATATAAGTTTCTACAGAAGTACTATCACAGAGGAGCTTTCTTCTTGGTGAGTGATGGGAGATTATTGAAGGTTGTTTTTTTTACAATTGCAGCTAATCTGTTTTTCCTGTCTGACATTTGTTGCCTTTTTTTGCAGGATCAAGAGCAGGATGTTTTCAAGAGAGATTTTAGTGCTCCAACCCTTGAGGACCATTTCAACAAAACAATTTTACCCAAAGTCATGCAGGTTAGTAGCAGAACTGTGCATTTTTACACATCCTCTTAGCGATTACAACTACCCAATTCAATCCGGTTGTAACTGCCTTCTGACAGTTACCAACCACAAGAAATTTTAAGTGACCTAGTCGTTACATGCACACACGTTTACGAGTTAACAATTTAATATGCTCTTAAATTTCCAGGTCAAAAACTTTGGACGTTCTGGACGTACCAAATACACGCATCTCGTGGATCAGGACACAACTTCATTCGATTCTGCTTGGGCTCAGGAGAGCGCTCAGAACAGCAAGTTCTTCAAACAGAAGGCAGGGGGCGTGAGAGATGTGTTTGAACGTCCAACAGTGCATAAACGGAAGACATAAACGGGCTGTTTGTAATCCAAGTGCAAATACAGCTCAAATTGGGACAGTTTTAAAAATCTCTTTTCCTTCTACATTACCTTTATTTGACCAGTTGTTTGTGTTAACGTTGGAAAATCTTTATTGCATTTTAAGTGTTTACCTCTTGATAAGGTTTCATTTTGTGTACAGAATCAGTCTTTAGTTACACTTTTTGTAAAGAAAAATCTTTGTTTTATGGTAATAAATTACTATGACAAAAATCTCAATTTGTCTTCTGTCTGCAATGCATTGCCAACAAATTCATTTGAAAAATTGAGATGTACTGTTAAAAAGTTAATTTATTACAGATTAAGTACAGTGTGAAAACCAGGGGGGAAAGTTCATGACAAGCAAGGCAGTCCAACATGTCCATCTCAAATCAGCCAAATTCAGTCAGTCAGCGCGATCAATGCCTCAACAACATTGCCCATGTGTTCTCTTAGACTGCGCTCTGCCAGTACTCTGTTGATCTCCATCTCTCCCATCTGTTGACGATATTAACAAGTTTAGTGTTTTATCAATTACATGCATTTACGAGGCTTAATTAAAAGAATAGAAAAAGTATATGCATACAATGAGCTCCACGTCTTCTTTCTTTATTGTTACTTTGGCCAATTCTTTTTCTCTACAAAGGTGAAGGAAATGAGATGTCATGATTATTTCTTAACAGTGAAATATTAAAACGGATCAGTGGATCAGAAATGATTATCTAACCTCTCCTGTTTTGCCTTCTGTTCTCTGGATCTTCTATCTCCAATCACGGACATAGCCTTCAGAAACAGACACCAATAATTACTCGTTAACATTGAGATAAAACAAAGAGCTTTATTTTGTGTTTGTGTTTTGAAAGGCAAGTTACATGAATGACGGTTTAATGCTCACTTAACCAACTGCATTCTAAGTCCGAGCAATCCACTTATGAAATATACTCAAAATACTACATCATCATCAAAACAGTGCTATTTAGAGGCATTGGATTATTTCATTACTGATATTATACAAGTCCACATGAATGCACATGGTTATTCAGCTAGCCAAACTAGCATCGTTAGCATCTGATAGGACCATTAACATACCGTTTCCAAATTCGAGCTGGATATTTCTTTCTCCTCGGCATAGTCGGTAACCTTTTCCAAATCTGCAGCTCCACTATCGTGTTTGCGAGGCTTTTCTGTTGGTTTTCCCGTGCAGTTTTCCTCAGCCTCCAAATCCATATCTACATCTCCCTCAGCCGCCATGTTCGCTCCCTCAGGCACCCGGAACGTAAAAGAATGATAATCAAAAAACTCGGACGGATATTAATGTAACGCACAAAAATGGTCACGTGCGGTTTTTTAAGATCTTGATCAATCAATGGATCAATCAATGGCCTTGTATGTACAAAATACACATGCATATATATAATAAATCATTAAATTATATTCATTAAAGTCCCCGTGAACCGGAAGTTGCGATCGTTTTTACTTCCGTATTTTGACGCAGTGAATTGGAATTTCTAATGATAAAAATAGTGGGCGTGGCTTTCTCTGCGATTTGATTAGATGTATAACAACAGCCGTTGCATTTTGAAATGGAACTGGCAGCAGACTGACAGTCGAAGGGGAGGAGTTAACGGATGCTCCGCCCAAGCCGTCTAACATGCATCATTTAAAATGGATAGTCATTTTTTTCAGATTTTAACTCAAGATTATGAGGGCCTATTAATTTTAAAAAGAGAATGACCCACATTGATAAACTATTTACAATAAACACTGCAATATTTCATGAAAAAAACAGGCATTGTAATTTAAAATTTCACTGGGACTTTTTCAGAATAAGACGTTTTCATACATTTCTTATTTTTAGTATTAACTAAGTGAGTCATAAAATATTTTCAAATCAGTCCAGAAAAACTAAAAGCGGGTTAAATAGACATTACTCTTGCTTTATGTAAATTAAATTCCGCATGGGTGTTGTTACCCAAACATCTTTGCATGCTGTGGATGGGGTGTTAAGAAATACTAGTCAAATCATCACAACTACAGTTAGCAGAGCTGGGTAGTAACGGATTACATGTAATCTGGATTACGTAAACAGATTCCAAAAATTAAATTTGTAATTAGAGTAAACTAC
Source organism: Triplophysa rosa (assembly GCF_024868665.1). Classification (NCBI taxonomy): domain Eukaryota; kingdom Metazoa; phylum Chordata; class Actinopteri; order Cypriniformes; family Nemacheilidae; genus Triplophysa; species Triplophysa rosa. Next base: position 28,844,503 of record NC_079890.1, read on the forward strand.
ATTTTAAAATACTCATAATCAGACTAGTTACTTTTTATGGATTACATGATTACATATTATTCACAGAATGGCAGTAAATTCTTTACAGTTCAATGATTTTTCCTACATTTTTTCATTTTTTATTTCTAATTTTTTTACCACGTATATGTATATGTTTTTACCACGTATAGCTTTTTCCGGCAGAGAGGGGAGGAGTTTGGAATTGCACAGAGATGCAAAATGGAGCAGCACTCAGCATTTGATGGCTAGATGTATAGACACTAGGGGGTATGACGAGACACTTATCCCACGAGATGAGACGAGACACAAGACTGGGTTCATGAGAACAAGATGTTTACACTATTTTAAATCTTTTATTAAACTAAAAATCACAAAATGCAAAATAGGAGCATTTTGAAAATTTAGCTTGAATGTAATTTTACATATGTTTTTATGACTTATAATATGATTTAAAAGTGGCCAGGCATCTTCAATACTAATTTCACCATCAAACTCATCATGCTGATATCACGAGACCTTGACGAGAAATCTTGTCACATTTTAATCTTGAGAGATCTTGTGGCACGAGATCTTGTCACACCCTATAGACACCCTTTCATTTTTAAGGAAACTCATGGGAAAACTATTCAGCGTTACTATCAGTAAACACTAACAACAAGTCATATGAGTCTTAGTATTTTGTCCGTACTGTACTTTAAAAGAGGTTGAGGCTCTTGTTGGTGATAAAGAATGGAATATTTTTCCTCGTTAGCATGCTTCAATATATGTAACATCAAGTAAGATTTAAATCAAAAGTAATATAAATGTAACCCAAAAGTAGTCATATTACATTACAAAAAATGTGCAATCTAAGAGATTACGTTACTGACTACAAATTTTGTCATGTAATCTGTAATCAGTAACTGATTACAATTCATAAGTAATCTACCCAGCTCTGAAAGTGAACCATTGTCAATTTCCTGGTTTTCTGCCTAAATTGGTCATAAAAGGTGATTATCCTGTCTCTATTTAAGCGCGCTTCCCACGCGTCTGCATTTACAATAATGAGTTTGTACATTGACCTGTTGTACAATGGCCTCAGGCTCAACAGAACGTGGTACTGTGGAAACTATAGGGTAAAAGAGGAACATCACGTCAGTTGTGTGGGACTATTTTGGCCGTTTTGTGTGGATGACGCTGTGCAGTGTCAGGTATTGTGTGCGAGAACATTAATGCTACCTCAGGGGGCAAGACTAACATAATGCAGCACTTACACAATAATAAAAGACAATATATTAGATAATACATATACAGTATTAATAGTTTATATTTTTACTTATTTATTTAAATATTGTGTACTCTAGTAAGTTAACAGACAGTGTTTAAGTGCAATCAACATGTTTACCATATGTTTATTACATTGACTCTGCATTATCAAATTACTGAGTGTGGTAAAGTCTCAGTTTTGTTTTATATTTCGGTAATCTGCTCTTTAGTTTCTGTGATTTATGACTTTCATGTTACGCCAAGTTTATTTGTCAGTGCTTTATGTCATGATAATTATATGTTTACATAGAAATAACAAATCATTCAACATACTAGTGTGATTGAGGTAACTGTTAGTTCTATAAAAATATGTCAATCAATTTATGCATCACCTAATTTCATCATAAACCTGGCCTACAGTTTATATGGTTAATCTGTCTAATATTGCGTTGATTACCATGATTGATTGATTCACTTTATTAAATAATACAGAAGGTGCCTAAAAAATAACCGCATAATAAATTGCAATCGCAATATTGTTAAAAAAATCGCAATTAGAATAATTTTCACAATCGTTCAGCCCTGGCGACCTTACTGAAAAATGCATAAATGTAATATATAGCATTAATATAAACAGAGCAAGATACATAGGAAAAACTGAGCCGTGTTGGGTCTGAGACCACCAGAGACCACCATTATAATGAAATAGCTTAACATAGCTCAAGGCAGCAAAAAACTAAAGGAGAACTTTCTGTTTTTATTTTGATATTGTTATCAGTGGTAAAGAAATATATTTAAGGCTAAGACCAGGCTATCCCTGGTCATTGTTTCAGTCAAGTGTTATTTTAAGTAAATAACAGTTCAATATTGCAATTAAGAGTAAGCATTACAATTTTAAATTTGACACTTTATATAATTTATGATTTAGTGTTTTTATGATTATAACTACAAAATCTTAAAAAGTGTAAGATAATAACCAGCCGCCTTGACACAATTACATTTTGTATGCCAACCAAGTCTGTGTGAAGATATATTAAAATGAAAATGTTGAGTGAAATGTTTATAATTAGAAAGACAAACCTAAAGATCATAAATGTCATAATAATCTTAAAAAATAATCATAAATATCATAAATATCATAATTTGCTCTAAGAAGAGGTGAGCATCAGAAATTAATCCATCTGAAAATCATACTGTATTGTATTTTTTATGAAAAAACATGTACAGTACAGATCTTAAACCACCTGCAGACAGATGATGTTTATGCTGTCGACTGTAGGTTCAAAAGCATTTAGCCTCCTATTTTTGTCCCTTAATAGGTTTACTCATGGCAAAGACTTAAACCTACACTGTTACTATGTGCCTTTCCCCTCCTTTCCCTTCTCTTCCCTATGTGAGTTTCCACCTCCTCTCAACTTAATAAGCTTTATAAAAAGCACGTTTTTTCTGACTACACCTGAAGTGCGGCACCTGCTCTGATCTTCTCATGTTCTTATTAAATATGTTCATGAAGAAATGCTACAACGGTTTCACAGGAAGCCTTACTCCCTCAGCAGTCATCTTTTTATTCTACTGTATGACTGATCTCTGAGAACATATGGACTTCTGACAGCCGGACCAATGTGTTGTCGCTGTTGCTGGGCCCAAGTAAGTAATCCTGAGAATGATGGTTGAACTGTGTGTGCTCTTTGTTATTTAGAAATTCATGTATTATTTAGAATTATTTTTATTATTATGTTAAATTATTATGCGACTCACGCCATTTGAAATAGGAAAAAATCAACTGCTTTAAGCTTTACATGCTGTCTTCCCTCAGCCTTAAATATAAATATAATATAAAGTTTCTGATTCATCTTTCTTTCCCAACTGATCAAAAGATTCTACAAGCCTTTTCATTTTAGGTTGCAATAATTATTTTTATTAAACAAAAAAAAGCATATTTTTCTACAAACACCATAAAAATCAAACCTGTGACTATAACACAATTGTTGCTTACTGCTATAGTTGCCAAGTTCTTCCTCCAAGAATGCTTTATAGACGGTTTCATCTTAACATCATAAACAAACGTTACTGCACATGCACACTTTTGTGACACCCAATTTAACTTCCGGTACACATTCACAAACAATAGAGTGGCAGATTTGGCTAAACTACAACCCATTCAACAAATTGCTTATTTAATAAAATGAACTTGCAACAAAATTCAACAAATCATTTATTTAATACAATTATTATACAGTAAAATAATAATACAAATTAATATTTACATAAATTATATTAAGTATGAATAGTTATATTATTAGACACTAGCCAAACACAAACTGGAAGTTAACTGGGTGCCAGGTGCGTGCATCCGATGAAACGGTCTATGGATAACAGACAGTTTCAGTGGCAACAAAAACAAGCGTTATGTGGCCCAAACTTAATTTTCGGTAAAACTCCGCAAAAAAAAAACTATAAGTGTCGAGTAGATTTAATTTAATTTAATACAATTAATATACAATAAAATATTAATATAAGTTCATATTAATATAAATTTAAAATATTATACATTTTATGTTATAGAATCTATAGCTGATGAGTTGTTTTAATTTAATACAATTAACATACACTAAAATATTAATTATTAGGTTAATATTAATATAAATTAAATATAAAATAAATTGTCATATTATAACCAAACACAGACCGTAAGTTAACTTCGGGCCAGCACATGCATCTGATGAAACTGTCTATATGTGAGATAATGTTGTGCATCATTTCCTCTGAAGCACGTAGATAAAAAAGTACAGTATGTTTAAAGGAGTCATATGACATGAATAAAGCTAAAATGAATATTATCGTTTGTTTTAGATGTAATGCAATGTGTATACACGATTTAAGGTTCAAAAACGCTGTATTTTCCTCAAACCGTGCATGTTTGTATCTCCTCTTTGCCCCGCCTCTCTGGGTGCGTTTACACTTGGCATTAACATGCGATCTCGGTGATCCGAACAAGCAGATCGGATCTTCAGACAATCAGGACACAGCGCGTTTACACTTGTCAACAAGTGGCTTCCACATCTGGATAATGTGATCGGATCTCTATAGTTTCCCGCCCATTATTTTAATAAGCCTGCAATTTAAAAATAGCCCGGGTGCAGGGAGATTTCACACAACACATATAACGGGGAGGATGAACATGTTACACATTTGATACGCAGCCATGTTGAACTCGAGGCAGCGGTGGGAAGTAAACCGCGGTTAAAACGATTAATGATCTTATATGTGAAAGTATAAGCAGAGGACGTTTGTAAAATGACACAAGCTTTTGTACTTGAGCTGTGGTGGGTTTCACTAGCGCGCACACACACAGACACACACACACACACACAGACTCTAACGGTGTTTTTAAACACATCATTTGTTTATTCATATCACAGACACATAAAATAATCACATAAGTAGGCCGAAGTTCCTATGATCAAAAGCGACCACTTACATCGTTCTCGACTATTTGGGTTGGTTCGGCTGAAAGTGACAGCGCGTCGTTTCTTTGGTCTGCGCCCTAAATATCGTGCTTACTGACATCAGCTATTAGCAACACTATACAATCTTGTTTCTGTGTGTAAATGATATACGGTGTATTCAGAGCTCCGTTTCAAGCTGCCTGTCTGCCGCTTAATCTGTCTTCCGGGGACGGTACTTTCGAGTCAGATCCGTGGGCGTGGCTTGTTGGTTTGACTAAATCTTTGGTGTTTCAAGTCTTACGAAACCTTTACCCTAACCCACACCCTAACCCTAACCTTACTCTAACCATCTAAACTACCTATGATTGTTAAAATTGATGAAAAAACACGTTAGGGTGATGACGTCAGACTCGACTGTAGGTTAAAGTATCCATGATAATTCCATGGGAAAATGAACGACTGTGCAACGTTCGGGAGCAAGAGTAAACTTTCCGCTGCATTTGTCAGCTGCTCAGCAGTCTGAGAGGCTTCGGACAGACGAGAGAATAATGATAGCGGGCGGGGTTTTCTGTGAAATTGTACCGGTAAATGTAGATAAACTGTCTGGATTGCGTTTACATTACACTGAGATCCGATCACAATGCGTCCTCGACTACCTATGGATCAGGACACGCTGATCGGATGACATTCCGATCAGAAGCGCGTTTACACTTGTCTTTTCAATGTGTATGTGGACAACATCCAGATACAGATCGCATGTTAATGCCAAGAGTAAACGCACCCTCTGAAACACACAGATTTTTTACAAATCTCATCGCTCTGAAAAGCGAGGTGTGCTATGATTGGCCAGTTAACTAGTGCGTATAGTGATTGATCGAATACTGCAAGCATGTGACGGAAATGTAATGCCTTTTACCATATTTGGAACATCAGGTTGCAAAGCAATTGTACTGACAGGTACACCTACCTTACTTGCATATACACTTGGGCGGTCTTAGTCAAATCATACCACGAACTGACGTAGATTTGTGGGGGTGTGGTTACACGAGGCATTTCAGGCAGGTCTGGGTGAGCATTTGCTTTTTGATACTGTACAATGCATCTTTTGTTTCCGATACTTTAATTTTTTCAATTTTACGTGTCTAATACATGCATGAGCAACTTATAACACACCAAAGACACAGAAAAACACGTATTTCATGCCATATGACCCCTTTAAAAAAGCATAGATTAAACGTTTCTCATGAGTTGTTTCCACTGTATGGTATTAGTCACGCTTTGTTCAAACAGTGTGCTAGTGTTCATCTCTCACAGAAAGCCCCTAATTATTGAATAAAAAGACCTCTGGTCACTGTTAGACACTCATTGAGAATGCACTCTGTAAACGTTCAAAGACTCTAACTGGTTTAGAAAAGTTCATGTCTGTGCTTTAGCAAGGATTAAAGTTCCTAAATTAAACTGTCTTAGAATCACTTGTTGATGAAATCGTTTTAGCAAGTGTGTTAGTGTGGAACAGGACAGTGTTGTTGTTATGCTGCTATTCATAGAAAATGTATTTATTTCTTAACAAGCATCATCGACTTAGCCTTTTCTTAGAAAGAAGAATACAATGTTTGTGCCGTAATGTGCTGTCACTCGTGTAAATGCATCCAGTGTTATAGGCCTAATGATTTTGTTCCTAGTTCACTTTGGCCACACGATTGTAAAGTTAAATCCAGTACACTACACAGAGTCGGTTTTCTGACAAATACAAGAGCACAGTTCTGCTTAAGAATCACAACACGCTATTCGCTTCCCTTCTGGATTTCAGAGACATTAGTAAATATTGTAGTAGTTGAGTGAAACATTTTATGGTTGTCATAATTAGTAGTTTTTAAGTAGGTGTTGTTATGTTAAATAACTGATCATATTAAATGCTGGAGTAACCTTTCCTATCCCAATAGTGCTGTCAAAGGGATAGTTCATCCAAAAATGAAAATTCTGTCAACATTTACTCACTCTCAAGTTGTTCCAAACCTGTATAAATTTATTTGTTCTGTAAGAAAGATATTTGAAAGAATGTGAACAATTTTCAGTTCTGGGACATCATTCACTACCCTAGAAAAATATAGTATTTATTTGATCTGTTCAACTCAAAAATGAGATATTTATTGAAGAATTTAAGAAAGCAAACAGTTCTGGGGAATATTTGACTACCATTGTTTCTAGTCAATGATGTTTCAAAGCTGAAAATTGCTAGGTGGTTTGAAGGTGAGTAAATGATAATAGAATTTTCATTGGGTGAACTATCCTTTTAAAGATTGAGCAAACATTTGTGACCCTGGACAACAAAACCAGTCTTAGGGGCAATTCACATTTCACGTCTAAAACCACGCAGAAAACGCGAGCAGCGATGCTTTCTCTAGTCAAATGACCCGCTGTTGAACTATTTCCATATTTCCTTTTTTTTTGAAAGAGTAGAAAAGAGATAGAAGTCAGAACCGATCAGTCAGGTGCTGACGGAAGAGATGTGTTTTCAGACGGTTCTTAAAGATGGCTACAGAATCTGCTGATCTTGTAGAAGCGGGCAGATCATTCCATAAATGTGGAACCGATCCCGAGAAGGTACGTGAGAGAGATTTTTTACCTTTTTGGGATTGTTCCTAAGTTATTAGTTACTGTAATTTAATTACTTTTCCCATGAAAAAGTAAAGTAAGGGATTACTCTTATTTTTTCTGTAATTTAATTGCAGTTACATCTGATGTAATTGAACTAAATACTGTGTAGTATATTCCATAGTGGAAATGACATCAAAATTATAAGTCGAACTTTAAAATATATGCTTTAATGTATCTTTCTCACATTTGTATACTTTGGTCAGTTAATAAGAACAATTTATGTAGTTATTTATTATTTATTTAAATGAATTAAACAAGCCGTTTCATGTCTATCCTTGAATCACTTCTAATCAAGGTTGATGTAGGATATAGAAAGTAATTAGTGCCAAGTAATGAAATACTTTTTGGAAAGTTGTTTGTACAGTAATCTAATTACACTATTGAATATGTAATTAGTAATTAGTAATTAATTACTTTTTCAGAGTAACTTACCCAACACTGCTCAGCGTTGCCCTCTGACGGTCTGGTAGAACACACATACTCATTTGTAGTGCGCATGTGTTGAACTCGGACATCCACGCTTAATCCGTGAAGAGTATGCTCAAAAAGCTATGCGGACGCGTTTGTTCTCCAGACGGACACAGACGCGGAAAGTCAAGTATACCCACTCCTTAACACAGTTACGTTGTGACGTCATACCTGGACCGGTCCATATTCGTTGCCACAACGTACCAAATAACGTTCCAGTGACGTAACTTTGTGATTCCCATATTCGTCGTGACGACATAACATTGGACGTTGCTGGGACGTGGTGAATACCTCCTGAAGACATACCTGGAACATACCATATTCGTCACAGTGACGTGCCAAATAACGTTTCTGGGACGTGATGAGCACGTCCTAACGACCAAACAGTTACGTTATTAAAATCTTTTTTTATTTAATTTAAACAATTATCATCCCTCACATCAAGGATTATATTAATTTGGGATTTATTCCATGCGTTAAAGATTCGATTTTATGAATAACTGGAGTAATTCTCTATTCAAATATAAAGCACATGATTAATGAAACTCAACTCAACACAGCACTGGATTTAAGCAGAAGACTTCAACACAATATAGAGGATTTAAAGCAGATATTTATTGACAGTGATGAATAAACATTATCTTTAAGCTTAACATTATATTTAAAAAATATAGCAAAAATGACCAGATTCATTAATCAAATGACCACTGTCCAGGTTATCTGAAGACCAGTACATCACGTCGCTACAAAGTTCTCCATGGGATTAATTCACGGCGTTATTAGAGGACGTGGCTAGGACGTTTCGGGTAAGCAAAAACACTAAGAAATGGAACGTGGCTAAGACGTCCTCAGAATGTGGTCACAAAGTAATGTCATGGTGACCAAATGAAGACGAACTGGCGACGTCGTCAGAACGTACTGTGTTTGCTGGGAAGAAAAATGTGCGCACCGCAACGTATGCGCGTCGCGACCTCTATTTGTGCGCGCCTGCCGCGTGTCTACATTTAAATAACGAACTTGCGTGCACAAAAGACGCGAAATGTGAATCGCCCCTAATGGGTCAATTTAGTTTTTTTAGATTTTATTATCTGAAAGCTGGATAATTAAGCTTTCAATTGATGTATGGGTTGTTAGGACATGACAATATATGACGGAGATACAACCGTTTAAAATTCTGGAATCTGAGGGTGCACAAAAATCTAAATATTGACAAAATTGCCTTTGAAGTTGTTAATCAGAGGCACTGTAGGTCATCCACTCAAAAAAATAAGGTTTTTATATATTTACGGTTTGAAATGTACAACATATCTTCATGGAATATGATCTTTACTTTATATTTTGGCATAAAAGAAAATCGATCATTTTGACCCATACAGTGTATTTTTGGCTTTTACTAAACATGTTCCCATGCTACTTCAGACTGGTTTTGTGATCCAGGATCACATTTGATGGTTATTATGTTATCATGTCTCTATTGTGTTTTATTGTGTTAGCTGTATTTGTTTTAGTTATAATTACTTAATTAAAACAACCCAACTGCAGTTTGACTGATCATAATTGGAATGCACAATAAAAAAAACTTGATTATTGACATTTTTAAAAACAGAGTGATCTGTCTTTGCAAATGAAATCTCTTCAAATGTATTCTATATCATTCTGTGTAGTTTATTGCATACTACATGCGTGATAATTTTTAACTGAAGATGGCTGTGCTCAAGTGGGTCGAGTTGGCCAGACCCTGCTGTCTGGATTAACGTGTCACACTACCGTAGAGAAGGTCACCCAGGCTGAGACGAGGACTAAAAACTCCAGGATAATCCCGGCACACGTCCTCACACATACACACTGACCCAAATATAGATTTACTGTGCACTCTGCACGCTAACACAGCTTGTGATGTTGCAGAGACATCACACATTATCAATAATATGATGCTGATTCACTTCACTGTAACAATTTATTGAGTCCATTTGTGCAGAGTTAATACGTCCAGTCTGCCATTATGTAACAGTTTTTCTTTAAAATGTACCACATTTGTGCAAATGTGCAATGCAAAGGAATGTGGGTACACGCTCTGTGTGTACATTCCTCCAGACACCCCTTTCATTCGCCTCTCTACCCTGTTTCTGGGTTACGGCATTAATGACTGGATTACATGCATGGCCTCTTTAAAGTCAGGCCAGTGGGCGGTTCCTAAAGTGCCATTTAGCCAGAAAATGGGGTAATCTAAAAATATTTCTACCTTGCCAGATGAATCACAATATCGCAAGTAATTACATTATTTTGCGGTAAACCGATTAGGACCCTAGAGCAATCCTATTGAACGTGAGGCTGCACGCTCCAGTGGCTTTCGCTGGTAGAGAGCGTCTGGGGGAAGGGAGGGACAGATGGGCTAACACATGCAACCTGTCTCTCCTCCCTTCTCAATTGCTTAATCTGCCTGGTTGAGTAGAGGCGACTGTAGGGAGGGCAACTGGGCATCCACCCTTGCTCACACGCTCTGCTGGCACCATTCAATGGCCTCAGGGAGTATAGGATATGGAACGACTGTTAGAAAGTTCATGGAACATGGGAGTGTACGGTTGGGGGTGCATAGGACAATCACAGTTGGCTGATGGGAGAAACTTGATGAGGATTATTTAATATAAACTTTAGCGACCTCCTACTGTTCTTGCAGCACCCTGACTCACTGGTTACAGCATATATTTTGTAGGATAATATAATTTTTGCTGGAGTTCTTTAATGACTAAGTTTACTTGATAACGTAAGGCAAATAAGAAGCTATGTCGACTGCTCAAGCTTCACACCACAGCGGTGCCTACAACTATTTCCTGAATATGATGGCTTATCAGGTGAGAGCAAATTCATTTTATAGCGACGACAGTCGTGAGAATGTTATGGCAAGATTTTTTTTTTGATTATACTTAATTCTTTTAGACCCGATTGTCACCTTCAGACTTTTTCTTTAGGTTGTGACTTAAATTGCTTCATCAAGCTTCCTTTTTATAGAACTTATTGTTCAGTGTTGTCAGATGGCTATAGACTACCTTATAATGTATGCAAACATGCTTTTTGGTACCCCCTTTATTCATTAACCTCCATAATTTCAAGAGACTAGTAATTGAGGTCAATGCATTTTTTTCACAGTTTTTATAAAGTTCTCATAAAAGATTGGCTATTAAATTATGAAAATGAGAAATGACGGTGTTGTTGTTTTGTATGGTAAAACAGATAGACATCATGGAAAGTGCGTTTTGTCAAATACTATTAAGAAGATGAATGACTCAGTCTACCATCATCAGCGTTGGGAGTTGTTTGTCAGTGTTGTTTCACTCTCTCCTTCATCAGCTACAGAAATATTTTGATAAATGTAAGCTTTTCGAGTCTGATTTATAGCAAATTATGCAACAACTTCAACTTGTCTCAAGTGCACACAAAATGAAAGTTTTTTTTATAAAGATCAACAAATGGTAAAACATTAAAGAAGGTGATTTTTTAATGTCATTTAAGACAATTTGTTTTGGCAAATCTAACCAAATTGTTCAGGTGTATTTATGTTTTCTTATCAGAGTAGGCGGAGTGAATCGAGCACAGAAATACTACGTCGTATGTTCAACTCATTTTTTGACAAGTTGACCATGTTAGGCTTGAGAAGCCAGCAGTAATGTAATGTAAATAATGAGTTTGTTATTTAAATGTTGAGGCATAAAGGTTTGGACATCTGAATATCTTGCTATTTATGGTGCTCTCAGCTTAGGCTATAGTACGAGACTAAACAAAATACTTTGTTTTTTACTTTTTTTCTTATTAAAAACATATTCTGTTAGCTACTTCCAGATCTATACATTCATACAGAATGATTTGTTAATCTGTGGAACTCAGTGAGAAAGAGTTTTAGGTCTACATTTCTGGGTTTAGCTAAGGATAAAAGATGCTTGGACCTCATCTAGACCACCAGCCCTGATCCATTAGAAAAATCCAGATGCTCTAAGTGATCTATATTAATCTCTAACCCTCCTCCACGCTATCCCTGAAACTCAGATGGAGACCTGGCACCCTGTCATTCAATCAACTTCAATCAAGTCTTTATTTTTCGGACAGATATGCTGTTGCTGTGGCCCAGCACCTTGTTCACTGTGCTGCTCCTTCTGTCCACCCATCAAATCATCCTCCAGCACACGGGTCATGTACACTTTATTCCACATCCTGGCCTGTACTGTCTCGTGTCTCATGCTGTCTAAGACTGTGTCAGAGGCAGTGAGAGAAAATGTACGTATGATATATCTTTCTGTTCTACGTCCTACTTTTATTGCTGTAAAACCGTTGATGCTGTAGGCAGCCAAAACCATGCCTCATTTAAATCAAGTCAAATCTTGGTTAATCTGCCTGCCAGAACACGCTTTGGCTGCACTTGCCAGCATAGTCTGAACCATACAGAAACATTCTAAAAGACCTCACGTGTCCTCAGGTGCCTTTCTTTAATGTGGTTTGTGATGAGGCTCGTGGTGGAGGGGACTGTCAGATGTTGGTGGGGTACTCTGCTGTCTACAGAGTGTGCTTTGGCACAGCTTGTTTCTACTTGATGATGGCCATCTTTCTGATTGATGTCAAATCCAGTCAGGATTTTAGAGCCCTCATCCACAACGGGTCAGTGACTCTCTATCGTCATTATCAATCTGTGTATCTTTATGAAGATTAGTGACATTACAATGTGTTCTGTGATGCATTGTACTTTAAGAAGAAAATACTATTTAGTCATCCTCATGACTTTTGCAATTGAAGAATTTGAGAAATGTCTCAGTGGTTTTGTGTTCATACAATGGAAGTCAAAGGGAGCCACGCTCTTAAAAATAAAGGTGCTTAAAAGGTTCTTCACAGCGATGCCATAGAAGAACCATTTTTGCTTCCACATAGAACCCTTCAGTCAAAGGTTCTCTAAATAACCATTTCTTTCTTACCTCTGATCTAACAATAAACAATACTAATACACGTTTATTAATGTTAATTCATGTTAATTTCAGCATTTACTAAACTATTTTTAAAATCAAAAAACGTTGTGTCTGTTAAAATTAGTTCATGCACTATGAATTTACATGAATAACTGTATTGACATGAACTAACATTATCAGGGATTCATAAATGCTGAAAAACTAAATTGTTCATTGTTAGCTAATGCATTTACTACTGTTAACAAACAGCACTTTATTGTAAAGTGTTACCAAAGAACCTTTTGTGACACAGAAAGGTTCTTTGGATGTTAAAGGTTCTTTATGGCATCGTCAAGCCCCTTTACTTTTAAGAGTGCAGTATTGTTTGGTTTCCCAAATTTTTCAAAATATATGTGACCCTGGATCACAAAACCAGTCATACGTAGCACGGGTATATTTAGCCAACAATACACTGTATCGGTCAAAATAACCGATTTTTCTTTTATAGCAAAAAAATCATTAGGATATTGAGTAAAGATCATGTTCCATGAAGATATTTTGTTATTATTATGAATATTATTTCCTACCGTTAATATATCAAAACTTTTTTTTGTGAGTGGATGCAGCAAAATCACAAACAAAAACACACCTACAAACGCTCACTGCTGCCCGCTCTTTGGGAATAACCCACTCAAGTTTGGTATCTATGTGAAGCTTAGAATTTCTGCATTCGGGTTCATCTACTCTTCACAACGTCATTACAGCGGTAAGCCAATAGAGAGCGTTTAAAACGAACCTGTTTCTTCTTAGCAACGGCCTGCTACAGCTCTTCTGGTGGACAACCTAAAAAAGCGATGTTCTCTCTGCTTTCATTTTTTGCTCCCTGAGATTTTCAAATAGTTGTATCTCGGCCAAATGCCTACAAATCATACAGCAAATGAAAGCTTACTTATTCAGCTTTCACATGATGTATAAATCTCAGTCTTAAGAAAGTGACCCTTATGACTGGTTTTGTGGTCCAGGGTGACATATTTTGTGTTCTGCAGAAGAAAGAAAGTCATACAGGTTTGACATGTGGAAGGGTTAACGAATAAAGAATGTTCTTTTTGGAGTGAATTATCCCTTAATCTAAATCGACCATACACATACAGGTAATTTAATTGTATATAACTTTATATAGATACAGTTACACTTACATTTTCTCCTGATCCTTACTTAGGTTCTGGTTTCTGAAGTTCATCACCCTGCTTGGAATGATTGCTGCTGCCTTCTTTATTCCCACAGAATCCTTTTTGCATGGTGAGATGATCATCTTTTGAAATCTGATCCCCACTGATCACTAAAATGGGAATAAAAGTGCATTTATTAAAACAATGATTTGTAGAAAACAGTCTATCTACAGGGATTACGGTAAAATGTTGATGATGGTTCTGGGTCATATGAGCATTTATTATACACGTCCTCCAGGTGGCACTATAAACACAGTGATCATTTAACAAACAGCAACAGTTCAGATTTACAGTATATCCTGTATATCTCATCATGGCTGGATTTCACTTGTTTCAAATATAGTGAATCGTGTTCTTGCACTCTGCTTTAAGGTCATTTCATTCTTATATTTTGTTAACATAAAATGCATGTATATTTTATTTTTTCGCTTTGTAGCCTGGCATTATGTTGGAGTGGTGGGAGGCTTTGCTTTCATTCTCATTCAGCTCATTCTAATCACTGCTTTCGCACACACCTGGAATAAAAACTGGTAAATGAGGGGACCGGGTTCAAGGGTATATAATCCATAATAACTACTATAAGAAAGAACTCTTTACTAGACAACGAAGCACTAAGACCACATCTGGTTGATGTCTAAATCATATCTCACTCTGGAATGATAAAACTTCACCGAGGTCCAGATAATCTTGCCTCTGACTCCCTTCCTGTTTGTCTCTCTGGTATCTTACTTATTCACACACAAACATTCAAACTCATCCTCCTGCTCACCTTCTGACATCCAGCATTCTTCCAGATGTTTTCAGAAACTACTTTAAGCCATTTCATCACTTAACACACTGAACATAATAGGATTTCCTGGGCAGCACATAACTAGCTCTTTCAAGAGTATGGAAACTGTCCAAGAGAAACATACAGTAGTGTGAATGCTTGTTTTAGATTTACACTTGAGGCAACAAATGACCTCACCCTGTCTCCCCTGTCTCTCATCAACAGGTTAACCGGTGCCGCTGAGCATAAGAGGTGGTATGTGGCAGTCATGTGTGCTACGCTCTTTTTCTACACAATCGCAACAATGGCCTTCACTTTCATGTACAAATACTACACTCACCCAGCTGGATGCCACCTCAATAAAGGCCTGCTATGGACAAACTTGGCCCTCTGCACTATCATGTCTTTCATTGCAGTTACACCCTGCGTTCAGCAAAGTTAGTGCTGTATTCTTCATCTGTATAAGTTTTTAAAACGCAGTAGTTTAGACAGACACAAAATAAAGCAAAAATGTTGTTAAACGCCTGAAAGTTTAAGCTAATATAATGTATAATAGCAAACTGACTGTCGGTTTTGTTCTGCTTCTCAGAGCAGCCGCGCTCAGGACTTCTGCAAGCATCCATCATTTGCTGTTATGTCATGTACCTGACATTCTCCGCCCTGTCCAGCCGCCCACCTGAGAAAGGTAACTAGGAAAGACTGCATGTCTCATGCAGAACTGTTTCAAATATGAAGTGATATCAGATGTTATAACGTGATTCTTGCTGTTGTTAAGAGGATTTGTATGAAGATGATTTGTTCACGATAACCCAATTTTAAGGTCCTGTATTATAACAGATAACAAAATAAATACAACGTTCGTTAAAAAAAACTGTTTCCAGGTCAGTGGACCTAACGAAAAATGGACAGATATTTGGGACGTCGAATACCAATTTAATTTGCATACCGAAAAGTAAAGCAAAATCATGGCATACTCATTTATATATGACTGTACTTGATCACCCTGTCACAGAATGACTACCAAATTTTCTGTGTGTATTTGCTTTTAAATCTGTGACCAATTTACACTTAACAAAGTGCTGTCTGTCACCGCAGACCTGGTGAAACGACATATCCCGTCCACTGTTTGTTTTTACATGACTGGAATGACAAGAAACTAAACTTAATTTCTTATTTAAAGTAATACTTTAGGCCCGGTTTCACACACACGGCTTAGCTTAAGCCAGGACTAAGCCTTAGTTGAATTAAGATATTTATGTCACTTATAAAAGTGAAGAATACATTACTGGTGTGCATCTCGAGACAAAACAATGGCACTGATATATTTTAAGATAATTCTGGGCAAGTTATATTGAGTTAAGACAGGTCACACATTTATTTTAGTCTGGGACTAGCCTTAAGCCTCGTCTGTGAAACCGGACCATAGATGTTAAAACGCTTAGCTGCGACGCGCATGCGCATGCCTTAAAAGTAGTGATTTGGCCAATCCCCGTTCACTCTTTTACATATAACCCACCTCGACTGTTAAATCGAGTTACTTTCTCACCAATAACGAGAGTTCAGTTATAATATATACACAACCGGTCGTATAAAAGACGTATGTTATATTCCATATTCCTGTAAATGCTTCAAGTGCGATTCGTTCCTCTAACCGTAATGGTAAAGCGTTGTGAAACAGGGAGGGTATAAACCCACGTACGCAATGCATCTATTCCAGGAGCGGTAGGAAGCTCACTGTAGAGGTCACGTGCCGAGTGTTCGTCACTCAACCAATCACCTCGGGGAAGGTCTGAGACAAGAGCCAATCGCTGTCCTCACAGGACATCATCTGACTAGATGAGCGAATGCACAGAGAATTGGGTCAAAGCGCGGTGTTCTCGCACGAGACGTTGATCGTTGCGGATTCAGCACGTCAACCGATGCGATCCCCGCTGACTTGGAAACGTTCGCGGCTGGCGCTATGAGTTCGATGTGTGAGCTAGTGCAGAGTACTAGAACCCAATTCAGACTACTCTCCCTCCGCTCTTTTGCTTTTTAAGCATATGTAGAATTCCTCAATGAGATGACTCCGTTTTAAAAAAATTATTGTGCATTACATTTAATATCACTCAAACTGCAGTTGGTTTGTTTTGATCTAAGCCATAATAACAAAACAAAAAACACAGCTAACTAACATAATAAAAAACATGATTGTTGATTTGTTTTAAAAACGGAGTTATCTCATTTTGGAATCAAACTCTTCATATATATACCACAACCAACTTGCATTGCACACACAGCAATATTAATATTTTTCTCTTTTTTTTGCTGTTCGTTTTTGGATTTATATCACAAGTTATTTTTGTAAATACATTGTGTAACAAAACACATTCTGTAGTTTGTATGTGTGTTGAGGAGACTAAACTAACAATCACATTAAGGTAAGTCTGTTATAAGGCATTTGTCCAATTTGCAAACAACCCTGGCAGCATATTAGCACAGAGTGTCACTATAGCAAACATGACTAAAGACTGAAGTAGTTGATTTATCCCACAGCAGATTTAATCACAAAGTCATTAACAAAAAAGCCACCAATGAAGCCTGCAAAATCCTTCCAACGGGGTTCCTCGTATCATCTCGCATCACTGGTGTACTTGCAAAGGTGATGAATGGTACATGCTCAGCATATGACAAAGATGAATGAGATTTCCAGGCAGAAACGCTCTGTTGACTGAGGTCATAGAACAGCTCTCAAGCATGCAACGCAGATGTAGTCGAGAGCGTTTCTTATGACCATTTGAAATACAGATGTTAAACTGGTGGTAAACGTCAGCGAGCAGAAGAATACAGCCCCTGTTGAGTGTCAAGACTGCAAAATAATGATTACAATTTGCCACAGAGTTTTGATTTGAGATGATTTACGTATAATGAAGAGCTTGAAATGTCTCACATGTGGCAGAATAATAATGCAGGATTGGTTTTGTGAGTCTTTGCTTTTTTATGGGAAACATTTTTGCACATTTTGTTTGTATTTGTAGTATCATGTCACGTTCCTTAACTTCATCACAAAGGACTGCATGGCACTCGGAGGCATACTAGGAGTTTAATCCCATCCCAGAGAAACTCCTTCAAACACACCATTTCAACAGTAATGGGCCACTGGCTCGGGTTCAGATGGAATTCCTAAACTGAGTGTGTAAATGTGACACTCTCATCCCGCATAATTACCCATTGTTTTTAAACAGCACAGTGCTGGCTTTTGATGCAACCCCTAATTCCAGGAATGTGGAGGAGAGAACTATGAAATCCTGAAGGATGTTTGTGTGTCCTGAGCCTAAGGAAAAAACATGCAAACTTAATCCAAATGTGTGACAAATTATATCAACTCATTCTGTTTTTCTGTGTGCTTTCAGTGGAGTACCAGGGGGTCAATATTACAGTGTGCTACCCCAAAGTCAGCCGGGATGAAATTCAAAATGAAGGCAATGCTGTGGCCATTATTGGTGCTGCGATCATGTACTGCTGCGTTCTCTTTGCATGGTGGGCGTCGTGCATCTTATCAGAGAGACAAAGTATTGATTCGGGATGTTAATAAACTAACTCCTTTTCTATTTTAGTAATGAGGCTTCATACTTAGCAGAGGTCTTTGGACCTTTCTGGATGATAAAGGTTTACCGCTACGAGTTCCAGGTATGCGTCTTTCAGTCTTCAAGTATTTTTAGTGCGATGAACTTTGAGACTCGAATAAAACATGAATGAGCTTAAATATAGAAACACTGCCAAGATGTACTTAAATATTTTGACATCACCTTTCTCTGGCATTCCCTCGCTCTATGGCCCTGAACAGAAAGCCAGCTGTTGGTTCTGCTGCCCAGAGGAAGAAGACGGTAAAACAATCTTACAAGTTCCGATTTACAGTATATGAATTTCACAAACACAGTAATGCCATAAAACAGACCTGACATGTTAGAAACAGCTTTGTTTCTCTTCTGGCAGAGGAGGAGTTTGTCATCGATGAGAACAAAGGCTGTCAGAAGGTCATCCACAATGAGACCCAGCGTGTTGCCTACAGCTACTTCTTCTTTCATTTTGTCTTCTTTCTGGCCTCCCTCTACGTAATGATGACCCTCACTAATTGGTTTAGGTGAGTCGTTAAAGAGCTCGCTGGATTAGGGAGGTCACGGTAGAAAGCACTGTAATGACAAACATTAGTACATTGTTTTTGTAAGTGTTTTAGCCTATTTAGTGTGGTCAGCACTAATTCCTTACGCGTACGTGCATGCCTAGACGAACGGCCATCTGAATAGACTTATTACTTATTATACATTCAACATTTCCATTCTGTCCTCCAGTTACGAGACTGCTGTCCTGGAGACCACCTTCACCCATGGGAGTTACTCCACGTTCTGGGTCAAGCTGTCCTCTTGCTGGGCATGTGTGGTTCTTTATCTGTGGCTTCTGCTGGGTCCCCTGTGCCACTGCCAGTCCGATCACAAACGCCCTCGCCGCGCCCGCATCAAGAGACGGACCAACACCCAATGCCACGTTAGTGTTAGCGTGTGAATCGTACTAACTGGACAGTTGAAGCGTCAAAGACAGTGGGAATGGAAGTAGGTTACTGGGATTTTCACCTGGAGGGAATGGGTCACTCTGAAGACTATTAATCCTGTCAGGATTAAAACGACCAGCACAGCAAATGCAATTCAACATGGAAGACGTTAACCATGTTTTGGACTGTATGAGCATACCTTTGGGGATGTTGTTAAATTGCCAAAAGGAAAAGTTCAATGTCATTTACTAGGAGTGTAGACACGCGGTTTACTGTGGTTTATATATGTGCTGTAATAGCCATATGCTCTAGGGATGAGCCCCTCCCACTATTTTAGCCAATCAGAAGCCATGGGGAGAAAAAAAGCTGTTATCTATGATATAATGACTTTAATAACCCAGCGACAACCAGCCTGTTTAGCTCTAATTGCATGTTTATGTTAGTTTTGTGGTTTATGTCATCGCCATGTAAGTTATTTTTGTAAATATATTTTTAACAAAACACATTGTATAGTTTATGTGTGTTTTGTAGAAAGGCTGCACTATAATTTGACAACCACATCAAGGTAATAAAATAATCTTAGTCTGCTAATGGTTAAAGGGAAAAATGTGCAAAATGGCTGCCAAAAATAAAGAGCAAAAGAAATGTTAATTGTCAAAAGTACTACGCCACAGATAGATGTGTACATTGTGATGAAGTAGAACCCGTCTTATCATTTAACAGTCAGACTTCATAGCAAATATATTAATGGTAAAACCTTTAAAATGATCAAACAATATAAAAATCAAGGTTTACGCTACAAATATTGTTAATAGATAAATACATATATTTATAAAAACAACAAAATGCACAAAAGATATGATAAAGATATACATACTGTCAAGTGATTTCGCGATTAACAAACCTGTGGTGCTAAAAGCATAAATTCTCTGCATATTATTTACTTTGGTGTATATGTTTTAAAGAAAGGTAAAATAGTCCTGTTAAAGTGCTTCATTTAGTTATTCTCTGTTCTTTGGTTGGCCTCGTGGACATCATTTATCTCAACAAACTGTCCCCACTGTCCTTTTCCGGAATGCAAATTGCTTCAGTAAAGTCACATCACTGATTTAATATCTGTGTCAGAGAAGGGTTGCTGTCTGTGCTTTGTTTTTTATTAGGATGAACTTCAAAAAAAGTGTGTTATGAAAGTGTGTCCATATGTTTACCACCTGAGCTAAATTCTGGTTCCTCTGTTACCGCAATGCTCCTCTAGGGGGCGAAGCAGGCTGTCCTCACGCACTCGATAAGGCTGAACATAGCTGTCCTCTTCCAAGAGAATGCGATTAAGAGTGCGTTCGTAATTGATATGACGTCGCAACATTAATATGTACTGGTGGCCCACCTCCAGATATGGACAGTCACATTTGTTGGGTGCCCACAGGAACTCACGGTGCTCCATGCGGTAACGGTTACGGTACGTGTGGATGATTTGGACATCGTAGCGGGTCTCCTGACCGTGATACAGTTTTTCTAGTACCTTTGCTCTAAACACTGTTTCGACAAAACAATATTGTGTGTTAAACCACAATGTTAAAGATAAGAATATGTGAGAACATGATTGAACTTACCAAAATCTTTTTGGCAATACTGTCTCTGGCGCTCCCCTTTTCCTCGTACCCTTCGGCATTTCCCACAGTGGCCTTCAAAAGAGTTACAAAAATGAATGCATTTATAAAATAATGTTTTAGTAAAACGTACAATTGTAAGAGAGGCTTTTTAAGTTTAAAGTGGGTGTTAAAATGATGTATATGGCATTGTATGTAAAGATTGATTACATGTGCTGACCTTTACGATGTATCTCAGGCAAGCGGTTCCTGCGGTTTTCCTCTCTTTCCAGCCGAGAAACTGGTTGCTGCTGATATGGATGTTGAAAGGGCCAGCTACCAGCAGGACCTAAGAGCGTGACCTCGTAAATCAAAGTTGTATTTACAAAAGACTTCAAACATTCAAATTTTGGTGAAAGAGGCACTTTGAGAAAACATTTTCCATCACATACTTTGAGTGACCTTGTTTTTCTTTGATATTAAATCTACGCATTTGTCTTAAACCATGTTACAGTCATAACACAAATAATAATTTGAAATAATATGGTATTATAAATATTGTAAGAAAGATTGATATAAATATACAGTATATGTAAAAGTATATAGAGCTGTGGAAAACTAAAAGATCATTTCAAAATTTTAATTATTTATCTGAATTTACAATTTACTGTTTTTCGAAATAATGAAATAACCGTTTCATTCTGTGACCTACTAACAATATTTCCCCAAATTTAAAATAAAAATATTGCAGAAAATGAAAACTGGAGAAACAACTCAAAATAACAGAAAATATGCTCTGTTTTTTTTCAGACCTTTTCAGACTAGAACAGAAGTTTATATTCACTTTTAAGCAATAATACAATAGTAATGTTTGTATATGTATTTAGGAAAAGTTCAAAATTATTTTTTATGTGATTTTTATCACATTTTTCATGTCTTGTCATGCTGTTTCACATTATGTCACTCCTGAGGTTTGATTTTGTTAAAATTCAACAGACGCTGGACGGCCACAATACATCTAGGAATGCTGATTACATTCAATTTTGCAGTGGTATTTATTTTCCCCCCGGCTGCATATATGCGTACATAGCAGAGATAATAATAAAGATTTTTGTGTTTAAATTTCAGGTTAAAGCTGCTTACCCCAGAAAGGAGGTTTCACGGCTGGCTGTAGTGTTGTAGTTGTTGTTGTTGTTGTTGTTGTTGTGGTGGTGCTGATGGTTGGAGGTTCAAAGGGCAGATAGTTGTCTGTGTGTTGAGGCTGTCTAAGTTGACTTCTCCCATGATGCAACGCATAGCGGTCTGGTGGAAGCCAGTACTCATATTCAATCCCAGAGTTTTTATCAGTGGACAAGACCTACAAACAGATCAGTATAGTGATTCATAAAAATGAACCAGCTGCTAGACTTATGAACTCAAAATGTTGCATAAACATTAAGCTTGAGGTTTTTATTATGTCATCTTAAAGCTAACCATAATGTGCAGATCCTCCTGAGTAGGCCCTGGAACTTCAAAACTCTCCCAGGTATCAGCCGAACGCCGATAAAGCAGTTTGGTACCTGCCACGCCGTATTCCCCTGGAACACTAATCTTCCAATTCCCATTGATCACAAACTGAGAGCGGCCATTTTGAAGCGCTATAAAAAATGAGCAAAATAATAAAATGAACCCTCTCAAGAAAAAAAATCATTTTACAACACAGGAGCCAGACACGTTTTTACAGGCTCACAATAAATGGTGAAAGATTACAACAAAAGTTTTACAACAATGCTATCTCACACTGTTCACACTTTGCTTTGAAAAACACATCCAGAGGAGAGATCAAACAGAGCCGTGCACTAACCTAGATA
Organism: Triplophysa rosa; assembly: GCF_024868665.1. NCBI lineage: Eukaryota > Metazoa > Chordata > Actinopteri > Cypriniformes > Nemacheilidae > Triplophysa > Triplophysa rosa. Next base: position 28,867,213 of record NC_079890.1, read on the forward strand.
GTTATTGCTGTTATCAGTCACTCTGATGTGTGTGGCTCCGGCCGGGATCATAGTGACCTCGCTGTACCCAAACAGTCCTGCTGGGAAACACAGATGAAAGCATAATGTATCTCAGCCCACAAAAAAACACTCAGCTCCAACAGGTGCACAATCCTGCATGGAAAAAAGTTATATGCGTGTATTCCCACAGCTGCCACACGCAGTTGCTTTGCGCTCAGAGCGGCAGAATTTGACTTTTGACCCTTTTTACAGAGCACTGCCATGGCAGTCTCCAATCTGTTATCCTACTCTCAGAAATCCAGATGCAAGAGAGTGGGAAACCGAGTACTTTTCGCTTGGTCAAACAAAGCCAGTATTATCGCCATGTTGTCCCTGATGTAAATACGCTGTATTTTCAGTTTGGCAGAAGGAGGGAAGCTTTTAAAAGAGGTTCTGTTTCGAGCGGAGAAGTTCAAAGCCAGAGGTGTAAGCGTTCTAAGTGTCTAGATTATGTGTTTGCGTGTGAGAGGAGAGTGAGATACTGAGAAAGAGAGAGTGTGTGTCACTGTCCCACAGAAATCACTTAGGTTAGGAATTCCATGGCTAAGTTTTAAAGACTGTTACCTTTTGTTCACACCCTCTCACATAAGTCTGTAAATAGAACTTTAGATTCCACCATTGTTGAGTTCTTTGACAGTGTTAAAAAACAATTCAACCAACAAATGACAAAAAGTATGATTTGTTTTTGCAACTAAATAAGCATACTGGAGAATTCAGTAATGATTGAATTGTTGAGAGTGAATCTAAGTGCTTGTAGATTCATAGCTGACCATTATTCTGCCCGCTGGAATGGTAGACATTTCGGTGATGAAGGCAGGTTGAGTTGTGGCCTCCACACACCATGCAGGCATCCTCCCGCTGCTGTGATCCAAAGATCAAATCACATCCTGGCTTCTGCGCACACGCACACACACACACACACATTAGGTTTCTATAGACACAATGACTTATATGAAACCAAAATATAACGCAATATTTTCAATAAAAAAAATCCATAATGGAACCAAGTGCTTATATTTTTCAATATATGTAAGGTGCCAATTCTTTATGTATTATTCAATGTCATTTGTAATATTTAATACATTTATTATTCAACCTGTTTTCATATATATTTAGGAAAACATATTTTCTTGCGTAATGGAATCTCCTAACCCTTACCCGGTAACACTTTACAATAAGGTTGTATTGTTAACATTAGCAAATTAACTAACATGAACTAACAATGAACAGCATTTATTAATCCTTGTTAATGTTAGTTAATGTCAATACAATTATTCATGTTAGTTCATGGTGCATTAACTAATGTTAACAGTGACAATGTTTTTTTATAATTTTAATAATGTTTTAGTAAATGCAGAAATTGTCATGAACTATTAAATGCTGTAGAAGTAACGTTATTCTTCATTGTTAGTTCACGTTAGCTAATGCATGAACTAATTGTTAACAAATACAACAACTGTAAAGTGTGTTATCCCTTACCTAAAACCTAAACCTCTTACATTTTTTACAAGCATCATTTAGTTTGTTTAAATTTCAGGTAAAATTCATATTATTTCAATTATTAAAGTCAAACGTGGATGCAGCAAATCGTGAATAAAAATGGCCGGAAACACGCCTACAAACTTCGCTGCTCTTTGGGAATTACCCACTAAAGTTTGGTTTCTATGTAAAGCTTAGAATTTCCAGTTTTGGGTTCATCTACTCTCCACAGCATCATTACAGCAGTAAGCCTATAGAGAGCGTTAATGCAAACCTGTTTCTTCTTAGCAACAGCCTGCTTCAGCGCCTCTTATGGACAACTTTAAAAGCGATTTTCTCAATATTTTTATATTTTTGCACCCTCAGATTCCAGAGTTTTAAATAGTTGTCTCTCGGCAAAATATTGTCCTATCCTAACAAACCATACATCAATGAAACAGAAAAATAGACCCTTATGACTGGTTTTGTGGTCCAGGCAGGGTCACAAATATGCTTTTTTAAGTAAACGTGCACTAATGAAAATAATAGACATAAATAACTAGATGCCGCATTCAAGCGCGTTCCAATATTCCAATACGACATACGTATAGCGGCCCATAGAAACAGACGCTAATGCGGCATCTAGTTATTTATATCTATGATTAAAATGCTAACAACAAAGCTTTGCAGATGTGCACGCTCTTTGGTTTTTCAGCATAGCCTACATTGCAAGTAACAGCATAGCAAGTAACATTTAGCTACTTTCTGATCAACAAAACAACAATAAATGATTCAAAGTCAATTTCCTTGACAGCACGCAACTCCAGTAATTAATAAAACCGCATAATTGTACTACAGTTCCCAGAACAACTGGATGTGGGTTTCATTTGTTTTACAGTGCACAGCGCCTGTGTTCACATTCTCAAAGTATCTTAAAGAAAAGAGATCAAAGCTGTCTTACACCATCAGTACGAACAAAACAAGATGTTACAACCCATAACAAACTATAGCATCCTATGAAGCTTAAGTTTAGGCTCACGGGGACAAACAGGCAGGTAAAAACAGATGGACAGCCGAACAACTGCGATCCTTCTCTGAACCACCGCACACAAATAACCGTAAGATCATGAGCGCAGGAGAAAGAGGGAGGTGTGGAGGAGTAAACTGTCCTCAGCAATTTGTGTAGCATATAATTAACCCTTTGTCTCAGGTGTTACCCTCCGACTCATTTAATACTTTCTGTTACCTCCCACACAGTCTCTCCTTTTCTACCTCATTATCGCTGTCTTCCATAATCTCAGCGATATGTGAAATAAAATAATGATCAATGACACAATCCCATGATGCAGGAGGCCACATTAAAGTGCAACCACACACATAAGGTGTGCTTCACACATATGGATTCAATTTGCCACATGCTGCTATTGGGCCTTGGTATGCATATGCTTCTTCTTTCCAGTCTGCATGTGATGGAAACCTAATTCACACCCACACGACTGCAGGGCAAGACATACAAATGCAAATAAAAACTAATAGCAAGACTTTGCCTACAAGTTTTTAAAAAACACTGTCGTGATGATTTTTGATCTTACATTGCCTTTACACTAAGGTGGTAAAAAGACACTGTGTATTAAAGAGCAACTACTCACCAGACACTTTCCATTCACACAGACAGTCCCCTGTTCTGATTGGCAAGGAGTGCCATCGAGGACTCGCCCAAAGTTGTAGTAGAAGTTGTGTCCAATGGCCAGGCAGCTGAGCTCACAGGGGTCAGAACCTAAAGTTAGCAGAAGCAGAGGTGAGAGAACATCAATACAGTCAGTAATCATCAAATATTGTCAGAGAAAGGAAACATACAAATTACATGGCACGTTTCACTGACCTCCATGAAAGGTCATCCAGTGGTACTTGTTGCCAGCAACCAGCGGTCTGTCATTGAAAGCTTTACACTGTAGTTCTCTAAAGTCCACAGAGCCGACGGCACACTCCTGATGTTATAGATGCAAAGCTCAGAAGAGAACACATGCAAACACAGCCTGTCTAAACCTGCTACAGGGTTTCATTAACACTTTTGAGTCATCAGAACAGTCCCAGCGGCGTCACTGATACACTTTTCAGATAAGCTCAACACATTCATTCGTCTTGACATAGTAACTTTGATACAAGTGATACTTGGAGGTAAAGTGGATTCAAAACAGTTGTTAACTGTCAGTGTGAGCCCTTGTTTTTCTAGCATAGGCAATGGCACTGCTAATTTTGATGACACTAAAAACACTGTATAGTTAAATAACCAAATAACTTAAAACCATGTTCATACCAAATTACAAAGAGGTCAAAAAGACGGTGTGGCTTAAATTACTATTACATTCTTTTTAAACTGTTAGAAATTTACTCTACCTTTGTGTTGCAAATCTTGTATTGCCGTGTGTCTCCTGGACACGGCCCTCCAACCAGATTTCTAGAGGGAAATAGTAAAATATATATGTCACAGACCAAACCACAAAATATATAAAAGTTTTATCCTTTACAATAAGGGGTGTCACACTGGTATTAACCAATAACCTTGATATTAAAAACCATGATTATCAATACTGTGTTACTTCTACATATTTGATAATAATGTAAAAAAATTCAACTGTTCAACTGATTTGTTGGTCAGAAAAGGAGAAAACACAAAATTAACCAAATTAAAAATTAATTTGACTGATAGCATTATTTGTAAAATACATTTAAATAGATATCATGAAAATATTGTTAGCAGGAATTCGTTTGGCCACGATAACCGTGAAGTGAAAATATGCATTGTGACAGCCCTAGTTTTAAAATAGTATCAATATTAGCATTAGTTATAACTGAACCACACAACATATAAAATATTAATATCGGTAGTTTCAACTAAATCCCACAATATATAAAATGTAAGTATCGACGCAACATCTGAATGTGAAATTTCTGTCAAAGTAGCAAGTACAACGTGTTCACCTACAAATCCAAATAGACCTAAAACTATTAACCACCACTGAAAATCAGCAGAAACAAAGGCAGTACTGAACAAATGATTCCGTTACCTGGTGATGCACGTGCGTGTACGGACAGAGGCTCCGCCCCCGCAGGAGCGTGAACACACGGACCAGCCGCCCCATGAGGCCCATTCATTTATGAAGTGCAGTTGGCTTTGCATCTGTGTTCCCGCACCTCCCACCTCTGCTTTCCTGGATGACTGGAACTATATAAACAACAAAGGGCATGAGGGTTACAGAACAACAACAAAGAGATTGGACCCTGTCAACGAAAGGAGAACATACCAAATTTTGAAATTGTGTGTGTGATTTAAAACATGTATAGTGAACTAACCTAGGCATCTCGATTGTATACTTCAGCTCAAGACACATGATATGAGAGACCACCTAAACACTTCCTGCTCATCGGACACGCTAGACTGGACTTGACATTTGTGGAAGTGTTTGAGTATTCCCCAGGTGCAGGACAGAGGACGCCAACATCAGCTCTATAACCCGCAGCCTCCGTTGCACAAGCAGACCACCACTAATCGTCCTCAAGGATAACATTACTCGCTCATTCCTAGATGTGTTTCTGGCTTTGATCCGGGACGGACAGGCAGTAACAGACAGCGAAGAGACAGCAGGTTCCCTGCTCAATTCCCTCCAGGTGTGTTTGTCAGTGTGTGTGTATTCATACAATTGTGAGCCACCCTCTCTGCTTCTATACCATTATACCGCCTAACAGAGAGCAGCTGTTTTTCTTCCTAAAACAATTTTCATCCGTGGTATCACATAAATCTAATTTGAGCAACTCAGAGTCATGAGTCGCAAGATTATGAAACGATTTAGGGATACAAATAGAGCAAAGAGGTTGCATTCCAACTTTGATCCCTCAAGGTGCGTTTTACTGGCACATATCTGACTTTGTTTCTGTGCCGAGCTTCCTAAAGATTAACCCTTTAAACAATACAAAGAAAAGGAATTTTGCTCAGTTCGACGGAAGGTTATCATGGCAGGATGAAATGGAATGTCTTCTGACCTTATTTGGCCTGGAGATCTGTGGCGAATAGAAGTCTTGTAATAATTCAGGATGTCTAACTGTGAGAGTTAAAACGACATATGACTGCACTTACACTGACACAATAGTTCTTTATGGCCGGCGTCTATCATCATCAATACCGGAATGACCTGGAACTACCCTCATTATGGCAGCAAAGACTCAAATTAGTGTTGATGACAGTCTGCCGTGGGGCCCGTGGGCAAGGCGGATTATTGAAATCGACCTTTCACCCCCAGAGCACCAGCTTCCCCCCGAAGGCAACATTTTAAAAGAAATTTTGGCTTTGGAATATGTTTCTTGGAAGAAGATTTGGGAACGCTGGGTTGATATTAAGAATTGGGATTTGATCTTGTGGTGAACTGAACTTGTTGGCATCCCGTATGTGTGTGTTCCTTTAATAGTGTGAAAGTCATTCCAGTGGAATGACGGTGATAATGACTATTGGACAAGACCTAGCTTGGATCTCACGTGAAAGAAAACTGGGAGAATGACTGGGTGAGGTCCATAGCAATACAAACAAACTTTTACCCAGTTGCCAGTGAAACTTAAAGGTTAAAGAGAGAGCATGTGCCAAACGGCATATTCTTCTTAAGTGCTCATATTTGCAATATGTGTAAAAAGCATACAGGGTGGTACCCCGGTCTCTAAATCCACCTAGGTGAAACTGCCTGATTCTCTCAAAACAAGTTCTGCTTCTTCGCATGAAATGAGGAAAAGCCTATGTCCTGACAAAGCATCCTTAATGTTGTGCTACACTAACTATTCTGATTATACAAGCTTGTCCGCACAAATTCTCTTTCACTTCCTGAACTTTTTTTGGTACATCGGTCAATAAACTGTATTATAGAGAAAATGAGTGGTAATTGTGACATTGTTTGTTGTCAGACAGCTTGTAGTGTTGCTAATAGACAGGGACCACCTTACATGCTTAGATGACAGGCAACCTGGACACAGCAGCACTGTTATGAGGATGAGGGTCTGGCATAGAGACAGCTTCCTACGAACATAGAAAATAAATCAACACATTTATCAACAAAACCACTGACTTAGACAACCTTCAAGTAGTAAGGAATATTCGTACAGTATTTACAATACAAAAACTCACTGGCACTGGTAAAACATGTTTACACAGATCATTGAAAGTATGAGTCGGAGTCTCCTGGCAATGAGGTCAAAAAGACAATATTTGACTCATCAGAGGAGCCGTTTATCAGAAACTCTTTCCAGCTTTGCTACCAAACTATCTTCATTGCATTTTTGTAATACATGTGAAATGCCTGAAATGTAAATAGGGGAAACATTCCAACTGATTCCTATTCCCATCAATTATGTATAAACACACATTGACCAGAGATACAGGCTTTAGTTAATGTGTTGCATTTAACAACATGAAAAGCACAACACAAACTGCACAACCTGAGCAGTCTAGAATATTAGTGCTTAGGGTCAAGAGGTCCACTGTTAACTGGTAATAATGATGTTCATTTAGATACTATAGTGTGTATTGATGCTATATCTCCCATGTGACAGAAAGAATAATGACTTCACATTAATGGTGCTTTGCCGGTAATGCTAAATGTATTATATATGTACACTGTTAAGCCATATGTAACCACATTAAACAAACCTTACACAGGCATCTGTAACCATTACATTTCTTGCAAACCACAAAGTTCTAAATCTGAATTTACTGGAGTCTTAATTGTGTTTATGGGTCACGCCAAAAGCACCTCAAGTTTATGTGAATAGTAAACTATTTTGCTCTTGAAAATAAGATTAAACAGCTGTTTCCTGGATGTGTGTGTGTGAGAGAGAGAGAGAGAGAGAGAGAGAGAGAGAGAGAGAGAGAGAGAGAGAGAGAGAATTACTCCACAACAGTGAATACAGCAACATAAAACCCATCAATATAATATCTCATAATTATATTACTTTTTATCTGTGCAATTTATGGCATGCTTTAAATAGTTGTAAAATATTGTAAAAACAAGTTGAACATTTGATTTACCCGATTTTCGAATAGAATTTTTATGAAGCATTTAGGTTAAATTTCTTTAAAGGCATAGCCTATACCGCTGAAATAAAATGTAAAATCACATACCTGTTGTTTGACTTCTGCATTATAGTTCTTCCTCAGGTCTCACAAAACAATTAAAACAATGTTAAGGTCTGATCATCTGATAAAGTAAACACCACGAGACGTGTGATCCCAATGGTTTTCATCATCAAAAATGTCGGGAAACCCAATCGTATCCATGCTTTATAAGTGTTTCCTCTGTTGAGTATAAATCTCAGAATCTTTATATCACAAGACAGCAACGCTGAGCTGTCCATAGACTTGAGGGCTGATGAAGAAAACCTACAATAGTTCCAAATTAAAATAAATGCTTTTTCTTTTTGCCGTCTCCGTCCATTTGGATCATTTACGGCAGTAAATCACTCTTCCAGGATTGCAAGGTGCCGTTTTATATCATTCTTATCGCTTTCAGTGGTCCAGTGTCCGATCTCTCAGAGATATTTAAAGCGTTATAACAGTTTGAGCTCAGATTATCTTTTTCAGAATGGTGTCTGTAAAGTCCACCTGAGGCTCACAGTCACACATGTAAGAAATCATTGGACCCGTTGCGCTCGAGCGAATATAACGGCCTTTGAAATCGGGCAGGTTTTTCTAATAAGGACAGAAGTCAGCAGAGGTCACCTGCGAAGAGATAAACACGATATAGCTTATTCGTGATATAATATACACAAAGTATATACATAAAATATACACAAAGTTTATGCAAAATGATGCATACAATATCTTTATTGTCATCTATTCAGGTAAGTTAGTCACGGGGCATCCTCAAAGTAAAAATGAAACTTTTGACCGTTATTTTAAAAACAGAGCACTACACACAAAGCACGTCAAATAAAGCAGACACTTACCCTTTAAACAAACGGTGTCCGGTTGTGTGAATGCAGAAAGCTTCAGTATTATTGAAGACTTCAGCGCAGCAGCATTGCGTGCAGCCGCCTTCACCTGAAGCTCAGCCCAGTGTGTCTACATTCTAGCAAACACGCCCCTCTTAAGCGCAATGTTGCCCAATCCACACATAGTAAATGCCTTCGTTAGCGCGTGAACGCATTCATTTCTCATTGGATGAAGAGTTTTGAATTACTTGGTTAAAAAAGTTGGCTGCACGTGCCATGACAAGAAGCCGGTGTGATAGCTGGAAAAGTCTAAACGTATAACATAACGAAACTTTGTGATTCTAAAATGATTAAGTTGCTAATCCATAACAGGATGCTTTAAATAAGACTTGATTTGATAGTGTTTTCAATCACTATCCACCGTGTGTGTGTAGAAATGTCAAAACAACAGGTCACAGCTTAACAAATAGTTATATTGAGCTCTCCTGCAGACCTCATCCATGATCCATGGAAACAGTGCCTAAAATAACTCCTATCAACTGGACATCATCATACACAGACATTATGTCTCTTGTCTCAGCGCCCTTTGAATAAAAAAGAAAGCAAAGCCAACTCTACTGAGCACTTTACTGGTGCATGATGTGTTAAAGTGCCCCAGAGCCTCAAATGACATGTTGCAGCATGCAGAGAAATTTCTTTAGCAAGTGTACCACATCTTTATGCTCCTCAATGAACACTGTCAACCTCTGAGTCACAACTATTTAATCTGTCCCGATGTGCAAGAGGTAAGGGGGCCTTCGTCATTTCGCAGCAACAATTCACTGTATTCAATCATACAGAATTTAAAAAAGTAGACAGAGACATTCATTGCAGCAATGGAAGTTTGTGGTATATATTTAGCAATATATATATAATAGTCTAATGGTCATAATGATGTGGGATCTTTATCCTAACTTCCATTTTTTAGAAAGTAATAAATAGCTTTTTCCTTTTAATACCTCACCAACAACCAATTTATAACAGAACAAGTTTCAGCAACCATGACTGGGTGATAATGAAAACATGCGACAGTGTTGCAGATTATCATGCCTGTGTGACTAACAGGCAGAAAATGAACATGCATATGCCTCTAATCTCTTTAAACCTGAAACTGACAGCGAGGATCTTGGAAACTAAATCCTACATTGTGCATCAGTATCTCTCCCTTTCTATTTGTCACGCTTTGAAGAGGTTGCTTGCATGATCAGCCTCAGATAGACATTCACATAGTGGCTATGTTTCTCCCAGTTCTGTAACTGTACACTTAAATTGCTTTCACTCGAGGTAAAGATTCTCTCCAGTACAGCTACACAGACAAGAATCCCAATCTACAGCGTCCTACTTATTTCTGACTTTGAGGGCAACCGAGTCTAACGAGGAGACATAAACACATACAGCACTCCTTCATTTACAAAGATATACATGACGCTGTGCATCATAAACAAATGGTCATTAAGTTTATACATTTTTTCAGGATGATGTTTGTACACATTCTGCATTCAGTAAGTGCACCGTGTAATGGTTACCATGGCAATCTGACAACCCTTCAACTCTGACTCTTTAGTACTGTAACTTCACTCTAACACTTGCTGTTTATTAGTAGCAGTAGTGATGTATCCCACAGTGCCTATGAATCTGGCGGTTACTATGCAAGAGAGAATGAGGGCATGGTGAGTGTTCAGGCCCTTTGTGTAAGAAAGCAACAAGTCTGATGCAACACACTAATTTCAATTCATTGTATTCATTTTTGGCTCATATTTTCATATGAATATCCAAACAACTGAATACCTTATTTGATATCATAGCAAAAATAAAGAATGATGGTCAGAAAGTCTATTTCTGTATCGGTTAAGCTAACACAGAATATTATGCTAGAATATTATAAAATTGTGCTTACAAGCAATTTTCTTCACTACTGTCCTTCTGAAACCTTGTATCTCCATATTTCTGGATTTTAATATTTTTGCCATGAAACATTTTTATGGATAACCCTTTATGTTTGTCACTGGGTTTTGCAAAAAAAGAACTGTATTAAAAGTGCTTGACAAGTTGGACAACACGGTATTTCATCATTTAAAATGCATTTTATACATTTCCTGAAAATCAGCGAATTTGGACAGGACGGCAGCGAAATGTAACACATCCAAATAATGATTTAACAGTAACAAATCCAAATTTAACAGAAATTTACCATTTACAAATTTTCTATTGGCTCTAGCATTGTTTTCCAAGAGATAGGCGTTTTTTTGCGAGCCAAATAACACAAATGTTTCAGAAAAGACAAGTCCCCAATGGAGCAATTCCCTTCTGCACACATGTCTTATCACAGCTGGACAGTTCACCCCCCCCAAAAAAAATCTGTCATCATTTACTCACCCTAGAGTTGTTCCAAATCTGTTTCAATTTCTTTGTTCTGATGAACACAGAGAAATATATTTTGAATTGACTACCATAGTAGGAAAAATTACTTTGTTTGCTATTACTAATTACTAATTGCCCCAGAACTGGTTGCTCTCCTACATTCTTCAAAATATCTTCTTTTGTGTTTAACAGAACAAAAAAATGTATAAAGAATTTTTACCTACTATGGCATAAAGAGGAAAGAAAGAACCAGCAATTCCGTGTTGACAGATGACTATGACCTCCTCATGCTCAATGGTGCACCTATCCCAAAATGTCCTTGCTTAAATTGAGTTTAATAAGACGATTAACAAGCATGTCAACTATTTTGACCTGGGAGGCATTTCTAAAGAGACTCTGCTCATCAAGATGTAAAATAACCGAGTCATGTGGAATGAAATCTCCGGGGATCGTCAGCTAAAGGTTAAAGCACAGAACAGCTGCCTGGTGGCTGTAATAATCTCACAGTGTGAACGCCCAGAGGGAAGCAGATGTGTGCGAGTTCCCCCTCATCCTGACCAGAAATATTCACACAAACATTGTGATAAAAACAGTGCCGAACAGGGTAAAGAAAACTTTGAAGAAATAAACAAATTATTTTCAATTATCATTCACAAAAACTACACAGAGGGAGAATTCCCCTCTCAGTCAAACAAAAACAGCAACATTCTCCCAAAAGTACACAGAGACTATCTCAGACCATCTGTTAATATCCTAATGTGCAAACCATGAATTCATGTTTCAATTTGTGACGGATAAATAAACCACGCAGATCCACTCCCTGATTCTATCACTGCTGTGCAGAGATTTACTGATAGTACACTTGAACAAATAAATGTGATTCCCTGCAGGGCTCTGTGTCCTGGAGGAGAACAAACAGTAGTTTGACATAGGAGATTGGGGTGAATAAACTACTTCCGGGTATCTTTATAAAAACACAGTGCTTGTAAGCTTTTAAACACAGCTGGGCTCTGACTCAACACAAGAGCATGTCCCAGATTATCATTATACAGTGTCAGTGTTTGTCTATAGACATGTTGGCATTATCTTAAAGTGATAGCTCACCCAAAAATGAAAATTGTGTTATCATTTATTCACCCTCTTGTCATTTAAAACCTGCATGGCTTTCTTTATTTCTGCAGAACATAAAAATAGATAGTTTGAAGAAAGTTGGTAACCGAACAGCACTGGCCCCCATTCACTTCTATTGCATGGACACAAAACCAATGCAAGTGAATGGGGGCCGGTTAACAACATTCTTCAAAATATCTTCTTTTGTGTTCTGTTGAAGAAAGAAAGTCATACAGGTTTGAAATGACAACAGGGGGAGAAACGATGAAAGAACTTTCATTTTGGGGTAAACTATCACTAATAGTAGGCTAATAATAGATTAAATGTTGACAGAAAAGTGTAAACCAGAATTTAGCAAACAACAACAACTCAAAAAAGTCAAAATAACACAGTAACTTATAAAGTACAGTTCAATGCTAAACATGTCATTTAGGTACTAAAACAGATGGGAGAAACTACTAGACAAAAACATATATATTGGTATACAAGTGCTAGTGCGTTTACTATGTTATTTTTGTGTTTGCTAGTTGATCCAACATGTGTGTTAGCCATCTCTGTCCCTACTAAGTCAATATATTGTAATCCAATAACCCAAGAGTACTTAGAGTTTTGATGACTATGTGCTAAATATAGGCCACTGGGCGTTTGAGATAAATCTGATAGCACTAACATGAGTTATTGATGGATTTGTTGTTGTCAATGTTGAGCTAACAGACACAAACACACCAGGGAGTATGGAAAAAGTCCTGATATCTTGCAGAGTGAAACAGAAATCCAAAAAACTGCAGTCACGTCCAAACACACACGGACGCGTTCTGAATGACCTAAGAAAAAGGCTTTCACACGTTTGTTTATAACACTGGGGTGGCAAATGAATGACAAAATCCATGGAAACAAACGTAAATCGGGTCTTGCCTATACTTACCTCCCAGACTTCTAAAGAAGACAAGACATCCATCAGGAAAATATCCTGGCCTGCAACTGGTTTACAACTAGGCCTACTGGGCGGAATGATTAGACATGATCAAACTTCCTAAAGTCAGCAATGCAGTGAAGTCACTTTGAAGCTGGGAAATAAAGCCAGGAAAAATCTAAGTAATACTAACACTGGAATCTGACAGTGCAAACAAGACAGGTGGACATAAGAAAACAGCTTAAAGAAATCCAAACCATTCTGACATGCTGTTGGTGGAAGTCATAATTTTGTGGTCTTACATCTTATTTTGTGCATTTCCTTTGCTGTGGGTATAATCACTTGACCTTTGACCGAATAGAAGGGTAAGGAGGAAACCGTGGCAGCACATAAATACATCACAAATGATCATACATGGTGGTACAAAGGAAACAGGGGGCACTTGAGCAGATAGAGGGGCTGTTTGGGGGAAAAATGAGAACGAGTAATTAGGTGGAGAACACAGTCTGCCATAATGTCTGGAATGCATTAGTGAGAATCAAACAAATAAGCCTGAGGGCAAAATAGAGGGAAAACAAATTAGCAAGGCTCAAGTAAGAGAAGATAAGAAATTTAGAAAGATTTGTATAGTACCGCATTGGCTCGAGGGACAAGATTTTGAAAATGTCCTCACATAGGGACACATTTTTAGAAGCTTCAGGTACAGGAAATAGAAGTATTTTAGCATTAACTACACCACTGCAGCACACAGCACATAGAACTGACAAAGCCCAGAGCTCACCTCAGTAAGTAAGATTTATTTATATAGCACCTTTCACAGACAAGGAGTCGTCACAAAATGCTTTACAATGGAATAACAAATAACAACCATGTCGATACATACAATAACAATGATAAAATACATATGCGTTACCATGTTGATAAAATCCCATAAATACAACAGGAGAACCATATCATAAATTAAAAGCTTGACCAAAAAGATGCGTCTTTATATGTTTTTTAAAAGACTCCACAGAACCCATAGTTCTCAACGTTAAAGGAAAAGCATTCCAGAGGGAATGAAATGTCAAGAAGTGATAGGAAAATAAGGCAGGATATGTTACTAAGAAAGAAAACAACCTCATAACTTTGAATTTGTGATTTCAAAGCGGTCTAGATGCTCTTTACAGATTACAGCATTGAGAACATGACGTCCCTCCACATTAAAGCTCTAAGCCGATGTCTGGGATCATCACGTTCAGCTTCAGTGACAGGTCACAGGTCTCCTCTCCAGGGGGTTGCTGGTGTTCTTTCTACATGATAACAAAATAGCTTAATTGAATCCATTCATTAAACTAAAAAAGTCAGTTTGCCTAATTATGTCATTTGTCAAGGCATTCCAGCTTGACATCTTTACAAACACAAGCCCACCTCCAGCCCTCCTACACTTGGGGAATGTAAAAATGTCCCCTTACATTTGGCACAATGCACTTCAACACAGGACCTCAAGAAGTATTCCTTCAACGTAAAAAAACAAATGCGTTTGATCGTAATTTTCCAGGAAATATTTTGCATAGCCCTGTGATAGGCAGGACAACTGAATAGAACAAATATTATTACAAAAGATATTAAAAGAATTATATTGAATATCTATTTTTTATAAATACATATCCAGGCTGTTGACCGTGAAAGTTTAAAGACTTTAACATTAAAGGTAAGTTTTAACAAAAAATTTCATCGATATTTATATAGACTTTCAAAAGTCAACGTTTTTCTTAAACAGAAACAAACAAGATCAATAACATTCACTGAAGAAGGCAAAGAGTCTAAATGTCTACTATCTTGTTTGAGCTTGCATAACTAAAATAAGAAATCTGTTTCTTAAGTAGAACTTTGGTAAAGATGTACTCATCCATGTTGTCCCAAACTCATTGATCCCCCCAAAGCAAAACAGCATACAAACACCATTTAAAGTAAAGAAAATCCTTTCTTTCTGTGTGCTATATGTGCATATTTTTAAAGACATACAACAGTTTTGTATAAAGAACAAACGGAAATTTAAGTTGTTATTCAATTCCCTCCTCCGTAGCACATGCATATTCAAGCCTGTGACATCATCGGTCACACATTGCTCGAGAACCAACAGTGTTAAGGAATAACAGCTTCAATACCTTAATGTCCATATATGAAGGTCAGCTCAAAGCCATTCAAATTTTAACATCTATTCCCACTGTACTGAAGTCACATGCTATAACATTCTTCCTAATCCAGTCAAACACACAAAAAAATCACAAGGGCATATAAATAGGAACGTTGCCAGTGGATTGAAAAAAATATATAATAAAATCTTAATTTACTTCTTTCTGGTTAACGAAACAAAAAAGTAACATTTCTCCAAATTTAATGGTGATCCAATTTACAGTTCTGAACAAACAAGAAAATCAATCAAACACAAATTGTCTTAGCATGCAACCAACAGCCTCATCATAAACAAAACATTACAAGCCCCTCTGGTAAACGTTGTTTGTCCCTTATAATTTGGATAAATATAAGTTATAGTCTTGGCTGAAGTACATAGAGGTGGATGAAGAGAAAAGCTGTTTTTAGATGGGCCTTTGAGGGTTTATGGGAATTCCAAAGGTGAAGCAGATTAACACGCTCTTATCATGTTCTTCCTCTCACTGCTATCCAACAAGTTATTACAAGGCTACCTGTTTTTTAAAATCCATTATCACAAGTTCTGTATCACACATGTAATGAAAGGCTTGCCAGGGCATCGCTCCACATATTTGAGGTACATTACATGCTTTGCTGCATTTGAACCAGACAGACTGTTGTTCACACCTCAGAAAAACATTTGCAGGCCAGCCCACATTGGTTTGCACCACACAATATCTAAATGGCGGAATCCTTTGGTTTCCCTAATACCGGACAGGATGACAGATCAAAGATATCAAAGCAGATTTTTTCTAATCACATGAATTTCATTGCTTTGAGCAAAAAGAACATTCCCTTTAGCCATTAACAAACATTTTCAAGGGATTTTTCATCACAAATGTAAGTTTAAAAAAGGGTATAAATAAACAGAATGGCAAGTTCTTACAGTACACGACTGTTTTTAAATAAATCAAAAAAGTGGTCTTTTAAATAACTTTTCAAAAAGCCCACATCTTTTTAAGAGACATTTTTTTTACAAAGGTTAAAGTGCATTACTGCCTCCATCTAGTGGTTTAATCTGAAAACAACAGCGTGCGCAAGAGAAAATGGCTGACAGAATGCTCAAGCAACAGATAAAACTCTGAAATCTGATAGACAGTAAATAGTTTTATTTGTTTATATTAAATCAAAGGAAAAGCACTATAACATACTTCACAACCAAACGCCTTGTGGTGTATTAAAATCATAATATCTGAAAAAGAAGGATTCTATGACATAATAAAAAAGTAACACTAGTGGACAAGAACATATTCTTTAAATAATATAACTGTACATTTTTGTTGTCAAAAAAGCCAAAAATAAAAAAGAAACACTATAAACAGAAGAAAAAAGAACTAGTATCTGTTATGAAATCTATATTAAAAAGAAGTTTTGCCATTAGAGCACAGGGCCTGGAAATGGGAAATTACAAAAACCCAAAATATCACAGTACAGTCAGAGGGAGGGACAGCTAGTGGTCACAGATGAACAGGAATGGGGCAGAGGACAAGAATACCTTCCAGAGAAGAGCAAGTGAGTAAACAATGGGAACACCTAAAACAAATCGACTAAAGATCATTTTACTCGCGCCCTGGAAATGTGCTGCCACTGTTACTTCCGACAATATACTACAGAGTTAACTGTGTAGGTGACAGACCAAAAGACACTAACAGTTTGTTTGCTATAAAGAGATGCACACTTCAGCAGGCATGTGATGCAGTGAAACATGCTCTACAACCCAAAGCTGCATCAGCCTTTAACATGACATTATTGTTATAATAGATGCTCATAATACATCTAAAAGAACAATGTTACAAAAGAAAACATAATAACTGCAGATACAGAGGTGAAAGCCAAATCTCTTTGTATGTAGAGATAATTCAGCAGAAAAACCTTTTGTACGCCAGATTTACCAAAGCTTAAATCAAGGTTTTTCTAAATTTGGCCTCGTGTCTGCTTCTGTTAATCGTCCCATCTTCTTGTCTCCCAAGACCACATCAAATAACATGCACACACAAGAATAAAAAAGAACGTTCCTTAAACTTTCATGATTGGTTCGTCTATTCATTTGTGATGAAGTCATCAACAAGCTTGTCATGATGCTTTTGACCAATATGACCTGGATGAATGTACAAAAAAGGAACAAACGAAACAAAATAACGTGGACATGGCACACAGATAGCGTTGCTATTGCTTTCCACTACCAACTACTTTGGAAATCAGGAATCAAAAACAACACAAATATTAACACAGATAATAAGATCATCAGATCCCCACTATAACAGGTTTGGGAATCAGACACGGTATGGATCTGGCAGGCAGGAGGCAAAAGACCGGTATTCAGCCCTGGAAACGCAGCATTGAACCAGTTATTATATGGTGAAAATATTCCTGAGTTATATTTAAACATCTTTCTTCATCTTAAAATATCTGGTCATTTAAATTCAGCAATTAACAAAATGCACTGCAATTGAAATTCCTGTTGTGCAGGCTTCATTTCAAATATCAAAAAATAAATTCACTTCTTAATACCAAAGATCAATTTTGTTCAATGCAACTCTCAACACGAGCAATAACAATGATACATGTGTTCCACGTCCACATATTAAACATTCTAAAACTGCGTTTTCAAAACCCCTAAAACAGATCAGAGCTGCAGAGCGAGGGCCCATGCTGAACATCACCGAAAAACACCAACCACAACAAACGTTCACAAAAGCAGACGTCCACAATGAAAGTCCAAAGGGAAAAAACAAACAGATTAACAAATACACATATTACAAGCTGCATTACAAGTATAAAATCTCAAATGAGCACAAAGATATAGTAAATATACAAGTAAAATAGTTCCTCTTTATGATCTAGATTGTTCCAGCCGTCCTGTGCTTAAAAGGGAACTCCGGCCAAAAATGAAAATTCTGCCATGAATTACTCACCCTCAAGTAGTTGAACATCCCTAGGACCTCCGTTTTTCCCAGAACGCAAATTAAGGTCGTTTTGGAAGTTTTGGAAGCTTTCTGACTCCTCTATACATTGCAGCGCAACCAAACACACGAGCCACATGACATTGCGTCCGGTGTCAGCATCGCTCGAGAGTCGTGTGGCTCTCGGGAACGCGCGCTGGAAACTAACCCTCAAATCAGGACGTTTTTGAATATAGTCGTTAGTTTTGTTGTTCGCGCACAAAAAGTATCCTCGTCGCATTATATTAATTTATACTGAACCACCGGAGTCGGGTGGACAATTTTACGATGTCTTTACGCACTTTCAGCGCTTTGAAGATTGGTTGCGTTGCAATCTAAGGAGTCAGAAAGCTTCCAAAACTACCTTAAAATGAAAAATGGAGGCCCTACAGATGTTAAAACGACTTGAGGCTGAGTAATTAATGGCAGAATTTTCATTTTTGCCCGGAGTTCCCCTTGAAGGTCTGCATAGCCAAAGCTTCTATTTGCTTACTATAGACTGGATCAACATCAGCAAGATACAAAGGTTTTCTTTTAGACGTATAGCAAAATCATAAAAATGTCAGCGCCTACTCACATATGTCCTTTGTAGTTTTCAAACTTTATCTTTGTAAACAGTTTGCCCTTTTTCTGTTTCGAAAATACATTCTAGTCAGAGAAAATTGTGAGGCATATATAAGTGGCAAAGTTCTCTTTTTATACAAAAAATATGAAAGAAATTTCAAAATAATGCTTTATACACATTAGTTAGATGACTCGTCTCAATAGTGCACATGACTGTGCTGAAGAGACGTGCAATTCATTCAATTCTCATCTTTTGAATGAAGGGACTGGCCCCACTCTGAGCATCTGAAGGACGAACTGATTCACAGCTCACTGACAGGCCAGCAAGGTGAGCCCAGACTGGTCAGAAAACCAGTTACACGCCATATAATGAAATTAGCTTAGCACGTGCTATAAACAACAACATGCACTGCAGGCTGCGGCACCAGCGGAGAAACTCGCCGTATTAGGCAGCCTGTTGACTCCTTCTGTTCCATAACACATCATATTGTCGTCTTCTCACAGTCTCCACATTCACAGCCTAAACACAGGACTGTTCTGGGAGGCTTCCCATCCTTTTGCTTCCGTCAAAAATGCCACAAAAAGCTGACCTGATGATATCCAAAAGCGCCGATATATCTTGTAAAACAAGCACATTCGTTTTGTTTGGTTACGTGGCTTTAAGTTAGACCGGCCAGGACCAGCCATCCGTGAGGCATGACGCTGTTAGAACGGTTTGGCATTTTTATGGCTTCGGTGTCCTGATTGTCACAATAAGAAGATAACGCGGCAGGTTCATATATGTGGGTCGATTGTTTCTTTATCTTTACAGATCGTAGCACACGTCAAGCGTCCAGATAAGTTTCACGCATACAATGACGGCGTCTCACGAGGAAGATGAAGCATGCCGGACGAACACGGCCACTGACAGACACCGTCTGGGCGACACATGCAAGACTGATGATTCACTTCATATCAACACGTAGTGTTTATACATGCGCTTGGGAAAACAAAAGAGACAGAACATCAGAGTGCTGTAAGTTGTGTGCTTCTAGTCTTCACGTTCATGTGTGGACGTAGCTCTTTAAAGTCTGTCGCTGCGGAAGCTATCCTCCACTGAGGGGTCAGGGAGGACCATATCCGGGTCACTGAGCATGCTCAGTCCATCCAGGCTGAGTGGCTCGATACGAAGTTCATCCTCCAGTGGGAAAACTCCCTCCGAGTCCAAACACTCAGGCACAGCAGACAACACGCTGCTGATGTCCTTAGACAGGCTAGGATTGGAGTCATCTGAGAGAAAGAACAACAAAAGCAGAGCGAGTGAGTGAAAGACAATAAAAAAGGCAAACTGCACTTTCTTGTTATTGCCCTTTCCTAGTTACTGGTGGTTACGCCACACTTAATGAATAAGACCTATTTAAGGAAAGTAGAGCAGGTCTGTCTGATGGAAAGACATTATAAGAGAGAAAGATCTGTACCTGTAAGAATAATGTTGGGCACCCCTCCTCCACAGTTAGAGTAGAGCATGTTAGGCCTCATCTGAAAGTGGTCTTGCAGGTTGCCATGGCTACCACCCAAGCCCATAAGGGCAGCCTGGGTGCAGTAGAGGTTGGAGGAAGGGTCAAATCCACCTGCCACAGAACTCATGACGTTCTCTAACATATTATACTGATCCTGCTGTTAAAACAGACAGTTTATTTAACACAGCATATATAAGACAGTATATTATAGTTGTAAAATATCAAGACTAGAACTGGGCGAATTTATAGATTGTTTCGAAATTACGTATTTTCATTTACACCGAGGAAACAGGATTTTGAATGAAAACACATCAAAGTAATCATCTGTGGCCTATTGCACAAAGCGAGATGAACAAACTCCGGGTTGCAGAGTAAGTTTCGGGTTGACAAAACCAGAAAAACCCAACCTGGTTTAGATCAGGTTCAGCTGTTGCACAACACTTGGTATAAACGTTCTCTGTCAACTCAGGCTTGATCCAGAGTTCGTGAGGCGCGTGCACCTGAAAGTGTGACACGTGCGGGAAACAGCCAATCACACGGAACACAGAAATAAACACTGCTGCAGTGAAAGTTTGAGAAGACAACTACTGACTATATCAATGCAAGCGAATCAACTGAATTTAAATATTTTATAGGTTTACAATAAGATCAAATGAAAATACGTACGTACGCTTCATTACTTCAAAAAGCTTTAAAAAGTTTGCATTTATACGTACAGTATATAGTTATATTAATTTAAATGTTTATTATTAATTGATTAATATTTATCAACTCATGGAATAATTATATGAGTTATATGAATTATACATAATTATAATCAATAAAAATAAATATAATAAACAATTAGCAGCAAAAGATTTTCCCTCTAACATCTTATCACTTTAAACTTTTTTTTAATTTGGAGCGAGACACAAGGGGAGTGGCTTCACTGCGTCGCAAATGGCACTTTGCTCAGAGCTGATTGGTCTAGTTTTGGTTTGCGATCTCTAACCCAGAATAAAACCTGCTCCGGAGCAGGGTAGCTGTGTAGTTTAAGTTACCATGGCAACGAAACCCGCTCCAAACCAATCCACCTTCTCGAACCCGAGAACTCAGAGTATGCTCAAACTAAACGCAAACTTACCTGGGTATAAACCAAAACCAGCTTTGTGCAATAGGCCTCTGATTAAACTGCAGGGTTTTCATGCAATGAAAAGTAAACGCCGACCTTCCAGGCTTAATTTTGGATTTCCAAATCAAGTTTTATTATTTTATGAGCTTTTGTTCTGTGGAAGCTGTGGAAAAGTAACCGCAAAGCCCCTCCCTCTCCACACATGCTGACTCACTCTCTTCCTGCCACAACCACAATATGCCTGTCAACCACGCTCATGCCCTCAGAGACAGAAAGATGGTCAAAGCACTAGGGATGTAACAATATTATCGATATCGTGTTATCGCAATAGCAAAATTGTCTCAATATTATCGTGGTCACATAACTGTATGAAACGATAGGTCTTCAGGGCCTAACATAGACAATGTTAGAAAAATAATAGATGTTACCTTTGGCAAGGTCTATCTGGTGCGATTATTTTATTTTTTAAAGGGATTTTTTTGATCAGCTGACCCATCTCATACTATAACTCATACCTCTAAGCAACAGTTATGATTAGAGGATAAAGACAAGAGGATGCTTATGGCACGTTTCCAAGTCATCATTTGTCACTTTAAATACCGCAATAAACATTGCACAGTGGACTTTATACCGAGGTATATTGTACAGTGAGATTTTGATATTGTTACATCCCTACCAAGCACACAGAGTAAATATATAAAAGGTTTGCAATGTCCTCGTAGACAAGGTGAACACACAATGACCAATAAAGTACTATTCGCAAACTACTGACTACCTTCATAATTCATGCACTTCTGCACAGACATTTTAAAGTCAATTAAAATTATATTTATACCATATTGATAACTGCGTGCTCTGTTCATGTGCAGTGCACTTAGACTAGAACTGTGATTATTATTAGTTATCCAGATGTTCTTGCCAGTTATCCAGATGTAGAGAGAATGTTACTTAATTATGTTGTTACGTTTTTAAGTTGACTGCAGTTTAAAGTTCAATTGAAAATTGTGAATCGTTAACATTTTGGGGGGGGAAATCAAGATTTTGTTATCGCCCAGCCCTAATTACGACTATATAAGAGAATAGAATCTTAACCAGATAGGATGAACATTTGGACTGGCGTCCAGAGAACTGCGGTTCCATAAACGGATCATTGAAAAATGCTCCCATGCTGCTGTGCTGTGGGGTGAAAAAAGGGAGTAAATATGGTAAAGATATTATTTAGCAGAAATTACATAGCATGTAGAAACCTAAAACAGTGATTTAAGATATGACACTTCTGATACTTATGGTCCTGAAGGTATCATTTAGCCAAGAATGAAAATTCTGTCATGAATTGCTCACTCTCAAGTTGATCCAAGCCTGTATAAATGTATTTGTTTGGTTGAACACAGAGAAAGATATTTGAATGAATGCTTGTAAGCAAACAGTTCTTGGACCCCATTGACTACCATAGTAGGAATATTACACTGGTAGTCAAAAGTTCCCCAAAACGATTTGTTGTCCTACATTCTTCAAAATATCTTCCTTTGTGTTTAACAGAACAGAAAAATTATAAAGTTATTTTTCCTACTATGGTAGTCAATGGGGTCCAAGAACTGTTTGGTCATAAGCATTCTTCCAAATATCTTTCTCTGTTTTTATCAGAACAAAGAAATTTATACAGACTTAGAACAACTTGATGGTGAGTAAATGATGAAAGAATTTGTATTATTGGGTGAACTGTGCCTTTAAACTGAACTGAAAGTACGCATGGGTACTTTTTAGTCTTTGATCAGCCAGTTAGAGCATTTCTGGTCAACTGATAGCTAAAAGATGTCACTCTACATTAGCTGCCTTCAAAAGTGGGAAATCTGAAGGTTGAATTTAAATGTGCTCACGTAAAACAGATATTGCTGCTCTCCTCTCATGCTGCTAAAATGTAATGTTCTGTTTAAATGAATACAATTCAGTTTAAATGAATAACGCTCAACTAATGTTATAGCAAAGCTATTTATCTGACTAGATTCTGATTATAAACTAAGTATTACACTATTGATGCTGTCAGAGCTACTTCCAAAACTGGAAGATTTCCCACACAAATGAGTGACGGTTCACCTGAAGTTTTCATGCTGGCTTATATCATTGCGGAAGTTCTTGAGAATGTTCCGTGCATATGGTCAATTAGTGTTGCCCTGCTAAGAATAACCTCCCTCTCAAACAGCCATTTGGCACAAGCTGCTCTCAACATTATGATGTATCATCAACAGCAAGCGAACATTAGCCTTCCCCCTTTCAGCCCCGTCTCCAATAATAGAATATTATAACGACTCACAGCACTGGAATTAAAGTCAAGCGGGACGTTCTGAAGAGGGGACACAGGCTGGTGCTGTTGGTGGTGCTGCTGCTGGTTGCCCTGGTGCTGTCGTTGCTGTACCGCCGGATGCTGGGAGCTCTGCTGAATAGATGTATGGGGATGAGGCGCTTCATGCATGGACTGCTGGGATTGCTGGTAAAGGGGATAGGGAGGGGGCGGCTCCATTGGCAAGTTGCTGGTGTCCAAGGCAACCCCCTGGAGAGAGCAGAAAAGTTAGAAAATCTCTATAGTGCACGGCGGAACACTCTGTCCCTGGCGTGACTTTCAGAACAATGAAGCAGGTGGTACATTTCAACCGAGCGGTTTACACAACCTTTCTGAGAAGCAATCGTTTTCTCACTTCACGCCTGAGAACTGAGTAAAGGACCGACATACATTTTAACAAGCACCTTCCTACCTGTGTAATAGGAGATAGCGAGGGCGACATGGTGGGTGAGAGCTGCTTGCTGAGGCTTCGCCGTTGATCACCCCCCGGAGAGAGCGTCAGAGGGCTGATGGGGGCCGGCCGCCTCCTGGGGGAACTCGCCATGCCCGTAGGAGAAGTGTTGGAGAGCGAGGAGAGACGCAGGGACGTGTGGATGGATGGATTGCTGAGAGACGAGTGCAGTTGAGAGTTGGTGAGGGACGCCTGAATGGAAGGGTTGCTCAGAGAGGATGACAGCCCTGAGAGAAAAACAAACAAGGTGATCAGTGGTTAGATGTTCTTATTGGGCTGTTCTTATTGCACGACACCAAGATAAACCAACAGTGGCGTTCAGGCGTGCCCCTGATGTCAGCTCCTCAGAAAAGACACTGAGCGATTGTTTGCTGGTTACTGGAACAGTGACAGTGAGAGAGAAAAGAGCTGTTTATGAGCAGCCAATTCAGGGGTTAAAGGTCATCTGTGTCTCCTGGGATCAGCCAATCAGCAAGCAGCGCAGCTGAAACGGGCAGCAGGAACATCTCAGCACACCCTGTTCCCAGACATGAGAGCGAATGGAAAGAATAAAGCTCAAGAGAATGGAAGCGATCAGATGGCGGATGGATTTAAAAGGAGGGGAAGGGGAGAGCTCTGGTCTTATGCATGGACGTGGCCCTTTAGAAAACACATGGCATTCATTCCACAGAAAGCGCCTACAGTGTAAGCCTACAGTGCCATTAAACAAAGAGGAGAGTGTTCAGCCCAGAGACGCTTTACACAGTCCAGCACACCAGCCTCCTTGAATAATGATTTAGTAACATATTCCCGAGACACATGTTAAAAACAGTACATTAATGTGTATGGTGTATTTGACTGACCCTGCGAGTTTCCGATGCCCAGGTGCATCATGGCTGCGGGAAGGTTGCCCGTGCTGCTGCCTCCACTCAGGTTGGGATATCCGGACTCATCGGGATCGAGTGGAGTGGGTAGAGGAGAGGGGAAGTGCAGGTTACTGAGATCAGGCAGAGAACCTCCGGTGTTTAACGTGCCCTGGTAGTGAGACAGACCCACATTCTGCTCTGGTGAGGGAAATATACTGTAAAGAAAGACAATTTCAGTACACTGAAATATACAGAAATCCTCAAACGTGTAATCACTATTTTTACTTTATTTTTTACAAGTTAAAATCTGGGACAAAAATAAATCGACTTACTTGATTCCAGGCACTTCACAAGACTTTGGCCGGGAGGACAGAGACTGCACCTGTAACCAAGAAAATATGAAATATCTGTAATGGCCACAATAACAGAAGATGCATTTTTGATTTACTATAAATAATAAATCAGTCACGTGTGACCTAATTAGATAAAGCAGCATTCTACATAAATCAATTGACACTTTTCTGCAATGCTTATATACACAAGGAAACAAGATTTTGCAACTTCAAAAAATAGCTGCAAAGAATTCACAGATCATATCTGTCATCATAATGTCTGAAGATCTGACCAGTAGCTAGCTAATGAAAAACTGATGCAAAAAAAAAGAGACGAGTGTAAAAATGTAATCTCTGTCCTCACCTTTTTGGCCTCCCATAACTGTTTGGGCAGTGGCTTATTCACACCAAGTAGATTCTCCTCATTATGGACAGCAGGAAATGAGAAAACTGCAGAGAAAAACAAACGGTTACCCCTTACTTATAGATATTATTCATTAGGATACATGTACAATAAGTATTGCTTAGCCTTAGTGACTAATGTATTATTTCGTGTGGTCAGCAGACAGCTTACTAAAGAAAAAACCTAATAAAAGGAAATGAAACACATTCTTCCACACACACCTACAGGTCATAACAGACAGGACACAATTGTTTAATACTATCACTATCTGTGTCCGAGTGAAATCACCAGCAGGAGACACCAACTATTCTAAGTGTTCATCACCCCACTACACACTCACATCATACAACAGAGGAAGACAAATGTGGGAGATTAAACTCTTATAAAGCCCAGAGTTGTTACACACTACAAATTTGAATTACTTGACCTACATATAATTTCATTGTGTTCGGTATGCTAAAAAAATAAAAAAAACACACTTACTATCTCCGGTACCGTCCACCTCTGCTTCATTCATGCTGGCTGCATGAGCACAAACACAGAAAAAGAAAGGCCAATTAGATCAAAGATAATTAATAATATCACATTTACAAATTATATATAATTTTTTTAGCAAATTTTGTGTTGTTTGATACAAACAAAACATTTCTCAGGGCTCTAGACTGCGACCAAAATGCTCGCAAATGCGACCATTTTTTTATAACGTGCGAGGTGGTGCTAGTGCGTAAAATGAAAATTTTCCCCGCCAAAGATTTATATGAACATTTAATGTGATTTATGAGTGGTGAATGAAGCGCTTGTGATAATTGCAGGAAAGAGCGAGCAGAGAGCTTGTGCACTCCCTCTGTCTCCAAACAAAGTGTGTGTTTGACTTCATATGGTGTTGCGCAGACCGAACACCACAAAAGCACTAGAGCGCTCCATATGCTTTTAAAACGCTCTCACGGAACATCGTTCTGCGCAGCGCTTAATGAAGTCGAACACGTTGGTTTCTGAACTGTCTCTCTCCCTCACACTTTAATCAAAAGCAAGGTCAGAAGACAGAATCAATGTTTCACGTGGCGCATTCGGAGAATATTTTCCTGACAAGTTTTCCCCACATCCAGCTGACATAAAGGAAAAATCCTATCCAATGAAGAGTTTTCCGTGTTAACTTCTATCTTTTGCGATGTCCTAACAGCTGTGAAAAACAAACAGCGCGTCAATGTCCGCTAATGTCCGATTCGCGACGTGATGACTCATTTGAACCGATTTGTTTTGTTGAAACAACTCGTATATCAAACACTGAACTCACGAGACTCACTGACTGAACCCATCAAGTCTGTCACTCAAAACACCTCAGAACACAAGCGTGCTTAGACCATTTAACAAGAGTGGTTAGTAAGATTTAGTATTTAAAGTTTATTTATGACAATGTGTAGTAAAGTACATAATAATTTAGAACAGAGTTACTTTTGAGTTTTGAGCTAGCTAATTTGATTTAATTTTATGTGGTAAAAATAAAGGCCAGTGGCAAAATTACAGCTTTTTGTACAGAGGGCAATACATAAGGATTGTGAAGAGTGACAGGCTAGATTTGTGTCGGATCATTTCATAGCCAATATATAACTTGAATAAGTTGAATATAAAACTAAATAATAACTGTATAAAATAACAAATACAAAGTTTCTTTGCATTTATTTTGGATTTATTGGGCTCGCAAGTGTTAAAGCGCAAATATGAAGTGGTCCATAGCCGACTATTTTAAAAGACAGAGTGACAAATTAACAGAAAGATTGATCAACTGAGGTCATTATGCAGGGTCTTTATGATTACTATAAAAAAGGGTGTGACCAAATTGTAAGTTGGTGCGACCTACTGAGAAGTGGGAAAAATGAGTCTAGAGCCCTGTTTCTGTCAGCATAATAGTGGCATTAAAGGGATAGTTCACCCAAAAATGAAAATTCTGTCAAGTTGTTCCAAACCTGTATACATTTCTTTGTTCTGTTGAACACAAAAAAAGATATTTCGAAGAATGTTAGCAACTGAGATTGCTGGAGCAACATTGACTTGTCAAAGGTGCCTCAGAACAGTTTGCTTTCCTAAATTGTTCAAAATATTTTCTCTTGTGTTCAACATAACAAAAATATTTATAGACACAATAATTTGTACGTGGCACCCTAGAAATCTCAGTTGCTAACATTCTTCCAAATATCTTTCTTTGTGTTCAAGCAAACAAAGAAATCTATACATGTTTGGAACAACTTGAGGGTAAGTAATTCATGACAGAATTTTCATTTTGAAATTTTCATTACTGTCCCTTTAACATAGTTTGTGATACTACTGCTCACTCACAGAACGAACAAAATAGTAGCCAAGGATGACCTCACACTTCAGACAAACCAGATTTTCTGCTATGATTTTGGAGGGAAATCTGCAGAATGGTGAAATGTGCCATGAGGAATACTACACTGTTGAGGAACAATAGCGTATTTTTTTTAAACTAACACACCACAGTGAGGGATTTATAGAATTAGCTTTCACATACACCAGAAACCAAATCCACTTTTCAAATGAATAACTGATTCTTGTTTTTTAACTAATAAATGATTCATTGATCTTGTAGTCAAAGTCTTTAAAGAAGCTTCTCTCTGCTCCAAAAACTGAGAGAAAAAGGCCTCAGGGCAGGGTCTCTTTCCTTCTTTATTCATATTTCTCTTCAAGACACTCTTAACGCCTTAAAGCTCCAGAGTTTGCAGTTCATTGCCACAACATAAACATTTGATTCATCGAAATGAGTCACTTGAAGCTCACACTTACTCCACCCATCAAAAACTCCTACAGGGGAGTAGAAAATAGATGTCTCTTTAACAAGCCCTCCATGATAGGGGCTGCTTCAGGAAATAAAAAAATGGAGAGAAATCTGTGACCACAAGTGCAAAGTGAATCAATAGCGGGGCATTGTTTCGCACGCACCACAGAGATCCTGTGGAGAACAAAGCTCCTTTTCTGCTTCCTTTGGCAATGCCGGCCAAGCACAGATGCAACGTGGGCTCAAATCCAGATCAACCGGCCCCGGCGCTTTAGCCTGTCTCAGACGCCCAACAGCGATGCACAATGAAAGAAAAAGTACAGAGACGTTTCGTTTCCCCTCACAGAGACCAGCTGAGAGAAACACCACAACCGAGACGGAAAAAGACAACTAGTACAAACAAAACATGGTTGGCCCGAGTCCAGTGTAAGTGTAAAAAATAGAAACTCTGTGTAAATGTAATAGAAATTTACATTTGCATGTCTTTAGCTTACTGTAGGGCTGTGCGATTTGGGGAAAATATCTAATTGCGATTTTTTTGACAGACATTGCGATTGCGATTTGATTTGCGATTTTAACTTTTCTAATTCAAGCCTCAGCTCAATATTGTTGTGTGG
Source organism: Triplophysa rosa (assembly GCF_024868665.1). NCBI lineage: Eukaryota > Metazoa > Chordata > Actinopteri > Cypriniformes > Nemacheilidae > Triplophysa > Triplophysa rosa. The sequence goes on from NC_079890.1 coordinate 28,896,191, forward strand.
AGCACAGTATGGGTATAATTACCCTGCTGAAAGAAAACAACAAAAAAAACATTACAGAAATTCTAATTGTTTCCATTAAAACCATTACAAAATTCATTTTTGTAGTGTGTTTTGGGCATTATTCAAATCGGGCTTACTGTTGTTCAATTGGTTCCCAGCTTCCAGATTACATTCACACCAATAGAATCCAAATACCAGTGTACACTATTATAGTTTCCATAAAAACAAATACAACTCCCATTGTAACCCTTAAATCCATAACATTTTCTATTGTGTTAGTGAATTATTAAAATAGTTCATAGGTTACATAGGCTGATTTATTATTTTTTAAGTATGTGGGATTTTTTAAAACAAGTAGAAAATGTACTGAATGTTTAATTTCATCCAAGTGAAATTAGCAAAACAGTTAGATAGAATTTACATTTGTTTGAAACGCGGAGCTAGGCGTGAGTTGACACAGGGTGCGCGCGTGCGTCAAGGCAACCGGCTGTGTGTGCGCATCAAGTTTAAACGGCTCGTCCACGAGACGCGCAAAGCGGGGCAGAGACGTGCGAGTATGAAACAGGCTATGTGTGCGCATCAAGTTTAAACGGCTCGTCCGCTAGACGCGCAAAGCGGGGAAGAGTCGCGCGAGTATGAAACAGGCTATGTGTGTGTGCATCAAGTTTAAACGGCTCGTCCACGAGACGAGCGAGTATGAAACGGGCTATGTGTGCGCGTCAAGTTTAAACGGCTCGTCCGCAAGATGCGCAACGCGGGGAAGAGAGCGAGTATAACACAGGCTGTGTGTGCGGTCTTCTGAATTGGATGGTTCTTTAGTATTTATTTGCCTAATATGATCGATCTGACTCTGCAGATGCCATAATAACACACTCTCTCTCTCTCCCGCTTTCTGTTTTTTTTTTTGTTGATTAGAAATAACGGAGGTGCGCTCACTCTGTTGGTTAGCAAGAATGCCACTCAACAGGCTTGGAACAGACGCGTTTCCTATATTTGACATCGTTTCCACATCGCAGCCTCTTGCGATTAGCAAATCGCAATGTCTCACATCGCGATTGCGATTCGATTTCGATTAATCGTTCAGCCCTAGCTTACTGGATTTAAAATAGATCATTGGAAACAGCTCTTATTATACAGTAGCTGTGGTTAAGTCACAAAGCCAGTAGGGTCAGGGTCAAGCGGTTAAACATTGCACGCAGTATAATTCAGGAGCTTCATGCATGACCGACACGGTTGCATCACACAGCCAACTTGGCTGGCAGGTTTGGGATGACACAACAGTGATAGTAAACGCAGGACAAATATCTGTCCCATGCGAGAGGCTGGTTTGTACTTGTTTGAATTATGTGAGCCTGACTGCACACCGCCGAATACAGCCGAGGTACCAGACGGATATTAAATCCATGCTGTCTGTCAGGCCCTTCAAGGCAGCTGTTTCTTCCCAGTTTGAGGTGTCTCTGTAAAAACAACTTCTGAGATAGCTTCTGCTATGTTTACTTCCGTTATCATAGTTTCCCCACATCTTTACCTACTATCCTATTTAAACCTATTGACCAAACAGAGCGATCGAGCACACAAAGGTGCTTTTATTTCGACACATGCGGTTGACTATCGTGGCAGTGGTGCTCACCCTGTCTGAGAATCAATTCACCTGAGAGTCGGTGATAAACAGAAGGAATACATAAGAGAGCAAAACAAATGTGACAAAAGATGTGCAGTGCGAACGTGTTTAAAGGAACATTGCGGCTCTACTATATATCGTATTAACTGCATGACGTTGACTACCCCTAAATATAACTTCGTTTTGAAGCCATGGCTCCACCCAAAAGAATTATGCCGGTTATGCATAACCCGAAGCTCATCCACCTGGTATTTCCACCTCACCTCGAGTCGCAATTAGAGAAGTGTAATTTTACTGTAGCTGCCTTAAACAGTTAAACTTAAAAATGCTGTTCGTAATATTTAGCAGGATCTATTGACAGAAATTCTACTATATACAGTATAATATACATAACTATGTCTTCAGAGGTGTATAAAGACATAATGAAGCATAATGAAGCGTTATATTTTTAGTACCTTAGAATCAGTGTTGGGTAAGTTACTCTGAAAAAGTAATTAATTAGTAGTTACTAATTACATATTCAATAGTGTAATTAGATTACTGTACAAATTACTCTCTCCAAAAAGTATTTAATTACTTATTACTAATTACTTTCTATATCCTACATCAACCTTGATTAGTTAAGTGATTCAAGGACAGACATGAAACGGCTCTTTTAGTTCATTCAAATAAATAATATAAAACTACATAAAGAAGTATTATTAACAGACCAAAGTATTACAAATGTGAGAATTATACATTGAAACACAGATTTTTAAGTTAGACTTTGAATTTTGATGTCAGTTCCACTATTGCACACATATATATTACACAAAGTATTTAGTTTAATTACATCAGAAGTAACTAATTAAATTACAGAAAAAAATTGAGTAATCCCTTACTTTACTTGTTCAAGAGAAAAGTAATTAAATTACACTAACTAATTACTTAGTAACTAGTTACACCCAACACTGCTTAGAATGAACTATTTCTATCTACATACACTTTGTATGGTCCCCTTACATGGAATTCACCATGTTGTTTCTAAATGATCCCTAAACTGACAAACTGCTCTACAGAGTGTAGGGCTCGACATTAACACTTGTCCGGGACAAGTGAGAGAGAATTTTACTTGCCCGACTGGACAAGTAACTTGAAAAAAAAAATAACAGTGCTACGAAAAACTCTGTCTGTGCTATGAATAATTATAATACAGTATGTGCATTAGACAGAGCTGCATGTTTGTGTGAATTGCGTTTGTGGTTTGTTTGTGTGTGACAATTATCAACGGCGCACCGCATTGAGGCCATATAACTAGATGCAGACGCGGAATCCTGTTATTTAAATATGTCATCTGGCTGCTCTGTGTGTCTGAGGTGCACAGATTAACATAATACACAAGTGATGGTCGAGGATTTGTCTGCGTCTGCACTGTATGAGGATAGGCTATAAACACATGAACTTCATCTCCAGAGTTGCTCTGAGAGTTTATTTTGCCTTTTACTGTTTAAGTGAATTTATCATCAAACACTCAAGCATCTACCCGACGACACATCAAAATAAAAGTCCCGTAAACTTGAACACTCAGACAAAAGAATTCTGTAGTATTTGCTAAAGGAAATTGTAGTACCCTCGTATTAAATTGATAAACTGTAATAAACACTGTAGTATACTATAGTAAGGTTCAAAAACACTATAGTATCTAGGAATTTTACTGAAGTTTACTATAGTAAATAACACTATAGTATACTACGGTAATTTATGTGGACAAATATACCTCTACTGTATAGTAAACAAATGAAATACACAGAATTTAGGTAAACTAAAAATTATATGGCCCTAATTTAGCCATCTGTCTGTAACATCATTGTCATTTGTCAGTTATGTCTATTCATGTGATGAACTGTACTTGCATATCTTTTTTAATGATGATTGTTTTTTTTAATCATGAACTGTTTGGCGTGGGCTACAAATTTTTAAACCTCTGTAGCACCAGTGCTATGTGCAAAAAAAGCTAACATACAGCCCTGACACTAATAATAATTACTGCTTGCCTTTGTTCTATAGCAATCGTGGAGAGGTGGCCACTAACGCTTATAAGCAAACTTGACCAATCAGGATCCTAAACAATTATATTGACACTTCAAATTAAATATAATTTTTTAAGTAATATTTGTACTCGGACAAGTGAATGACAAATGTACTTGTCCAAAGGACAACCACATGACAATGCTTAATGTCAAGCCCTGGAGTGCGTTTCGTAAATACGTTTTCTCCTTTGACAAAGAAGCAAAAACGTGATGACATCTTTGTCCTGTGTCAGCCACCGTTGTGCTCCGAAAGGGAGTGGCAAGCGGTGGAGTGAGCCGTTAGTTGCAATTCACAACCTCACCACCGTTAAAATGTCCACGCTGCTCCTTTAAACATACTGTAAGCACAATAATATCCTCCAATTTTATGTCTGAGATGACAATAAGAACACAAAACTTACAAACTGTAGCTTTAACTTTGCAAATCAAACTGCGATAGGAGAATGTACATAAACATAAAATCTCAGCTTGAAGGAAAAGCACATCTTTTTTTAACCATCGTCAACACAAGCTAAGAAAACAAGAGATGGGTTTACAAGTTATGTGAATACACGACATGGTCAGCGCTGTTCAATGCCATTTACCTCCATTTGATCATTTTTTAAAACAAGAACTTGAGAACTTGAAGATCACATCTCATCCTATGACATAACGTACACACATCATCACTGCTGCAAATGTAAATGAATATTCTGGTGGCACATGGACAAACAGGAATTCTGGTTCTTCCGGGCTCGAAAACAACATCTGTAGCGTTTACGTGTCATCTGCTGTACATTAACTAGTCACGTAGAGGGATAGCATCTTTACAAGAGCGCTGCCAAAATCACAGAACATACAAGGTAGAGGGAGCATCGCATCCTTAAACAAACAGCAGTTTGGGTGGGATGACTGTCAACCATTTTCAGCGGACCATCTGAATGCCTATGTTTGTAACCAAGACAACTAGACAAACAAAGTGACAGTGAGTCCCAGCTGTGTCGTGCAAACACGCAGCACTAGGAGTGGGATCGCTTGATATATGCTGTACAATTCTGTGGTTTATATCATCGATTATTATACCTCATGCAAAATCACAGTCTAGTTATGATACTGATACTTAAAAGGAATAGTTCACCCAAAAATGAAAATTCATCATTATTTACTCACCCTCTTGTTATTTCAAACCTGTATGACTTTCTTTTGCAGAACACAAAAGAAGATCATTTATTTCGTAGAATGTTGGTAACCGAACAACAGAGGTACCCATTGACTTGCTTTGGGTTTGTGTCTATGCAATAGAAGTGAATGAGTACCGCCGTTATTCAGTTACCAACATTCTTCAAAATATCTTCTTTTGTGTTCTGCAGAAGAAAGAAAGTCATACAGGTTTGAAATGACAAGAGGGTGAGTAAATAATGACAGTAGTTGCATAAATGACAATGAAGTATTGCATAAAAATTCAGACACATCAGAAAAAGGCAGGGAGACCGTCTATTTGAAGTAACAGGCTTTCAACTGCTGACAAGTGGACTTTGCTGGCCCAAACTCAATATCATATAGCCATTAAGGCCTGGTCAATAAACAGCCTGGAGGAAGATGGAGGAAAGGCAACTCACCGTTCCGCTGGGGGGGCCCTCTGCCCATCTGCTGGTTCATGCCAAAAGGATCCTGTGGGTTTGGACTCATGGCGCTGGTGTGCAGAGCTGAGTCAGAGTTCGTTCTGTGGGTCAAAGACAGGGAATAAAGGAGATCACAGCTTGGTCAGTAGCCCATCGTTTTCCAAAACTGCTGAGGCCAGCCACACCCACACAGCTTGCTCCGGTCACATGAACCTGCGGCCTAACTCACTGCCTTTAATAACCAACTACACATGACCGCACTGTAAAAAGCCTTTCATTGTGCACCGGTGCCTCTGCTTTACATGCTTAATCAACATTGACCTTTAACCATTTCAGGTGGAGGAAAAAACATTGCTGTGTTTTTCCCATCAGAGCAACGGGTCTCTTTACATCACGATGAGTGTGGTGTTGGAGAAAAAAATAAGATTAGTAAAGAAATGATCCCTGGGTTGGATTAGTTTAGTGTAAGCGTACAACAGGAAAACAACAGGAGTAGAGAAAAGGCATTCGTGATTGGTCTGAAATCATTCGGTATATATGAGTACTTGATGGAGAAAGTGCAAACAAATCCAATTTATTTGAATCTAACCAGATGAGGGAAACCAATGAGATCTGCAAAGGATGACAAGACGACAAAAAACAGAGCAAGAGAGATCCTCAAGAAATGATCTGTAAGAGAAGAGTTTGAGTCAAAGGTCACCTGTTAAGTTGTGATATTAATCTAAATCCAGGTCGTTTCTCTTCGGTCCACGGCGGTTGCTCCCTTTAGAAATGGAAACAGTCACGTGTTACTCACTACTGTTTTGAGCCCGTAGCCCTGGCTCAGAGGTTAGTACGGGAGGGATAAGCGAGAGCGAGAGAGCGAGAGAGAGAGAGAGAGAGAGAGAGAGAGAGACAGAGAGAGAGAGAGAGAGAGAGAGCGTACAGAACAGAACGAGCAGGGTGAGAACTCCTCGGAGACACCTTGAGGAAAACATAAACAGAGCTGTCGAAGTCACAGCCTGTTCCCCCGTGTTGGTCTAATACTGTACGCGGTGGCACAGATTCACTGCTTCAATTAAATCACAGGGACTGGCACGTCTGAGAGCTCATCAGAGCGCAAACAAAAGTGCTATAATATCTTCAATAGTTAATGAAGCAAACGCAACACACAGGTAACAGCAACAACACCGGCCAATCAGGATATAGACAGATATTTCTTACTGTTCACAAACAAAATCAACACGCATAACAGTTGCTTTGGTCAGAGATGAAAAGCTTATGTTTATGCGAGTAGTGTTTACCCACGCAGTAACTAGCTGCCAGGATGTTAGGTGTTGTCATACTGGTGCAAGTGGTTGAGCATTGTGCTAGCAGCGCAAAGGTTATAGCTTTGAATCACAGGGAACATCCAAAACCATTTGAAAACGGATTTCATTAAAAAATCCTCTATGATCCTGCTTAGGTTTTCTAAAAGGTTGCTTATCCACACTCAAACATCTGAAATTCTGTACTGCGCATGAATAAAACATGCCTTATTGACGTCGGGCATTTATTTACTTTACCCTATGAAGAAATGTAATTTGAAGTATGCACAAACTGACGTTACTATTCAACATCACTATTAAACTGGAGAGCAGCCAAAACAACCGCTAAAGAACAATTCACCATCAGGTTCATTTTACATTACAAATACCTAAAAACACTGTAAATCAAGATACATATTACCTATTATGTATTAGGTCTTGTTTTGTGAAAAAAAATATATGTACTGTATATCAATATATACTGTACATAAACTGAGTTTGATAAAAATTTTCTAATTTAACCACTTTTGAGAGCATCTTCGAAAAAATATTCATTTTCATTGTACAAACACTGCCGTTTCTCAATTCCAAGAACCCAAAGAACAGACTTGTGTTCTCGTGGAGACCAGTCTTGCGAGGCAGCCTCGGAAGAACGAACTCGGATGGACTCTCCGCAATGACTGCTGGGACTTCAAGCGCGTTCGGTATACGCAAGGATACAAGATCGCTGAAGAACGCATATTGAGAAATATTGGCCACTTTCTCAGAGTGGGCAGAAGGCCGAAACGGAGAGAAAAATAGGGCTGTTAAAGTTGGCATGAAACGGAAGTAGCTCTTGTCTTTTTTTCCGTATTGTGAAGTATACCCAAGTGAAACGACTTCTGAATTATACATCCAATCAAATCTCAGAGAAAGATGAAAGCCACGCCCACTATTTTTCTCATTAGAAATTCCATTTCACTCGGAAATGCGTCAAAATACGGAAGTAAAAACGATCACAACTTTCGGTTCACGGGGACTTTAAGCTATAGGTTTCTTTTATCAGCATGTGTGTTCCCTGAGATCAAACCCATAACCTTTTCAGTCCAATTGAGCTACAAGAACACTTGGGGATTCATCAGCCATGCGATAAAAAAAAAAAAAGGATTGTTTATAGCACAAACGGCACACCTCTTAAACCCTCTTAACAAGCCACATAACCTCAACAGGTACCATTCAAGTGCAGAACACAGATACGGGGCAGGTTTTTGATTTTGGGGTTCTTAAAAATAGATGGTCCTTAGCAAGCACCACTAATCAGGCATTGAAAACAAACCGTAAATATTAGGGATGCGCGATAAATTATCGTCCATATCGGTATGGGCCGATAAATGGTCATTTTGAGTGTTATCGGTATCGGCCGATAATAAAATTTAGGCCGATAAATTATTAATCATTTTCTCTGGTTAAACCACTTCAACTGCACAACTCACAGTTAAAACCCAGTACAATACTGTCGATCTGCCATGATCATTCACTTACTTATAACATTGTTAATGTAGGTACAGTATGTAGATATTTATGAATGTGTAAATTATAGGAACAAAAGCATATTTTTTTAAAGCCGATTGCTGTCTGAATGCTTTCTGTCTTGACACATGTTAGACATGTGGCTACTAAAAACATTTTTACTGGGTTGCTCTGGAAGAACATCTATAATTTGTAAAGAATCTTTAATTAGTGTAAAGTAGGCTTGGTACGTGATTTTCTGGGAAAAAGAGAACTAATGGTTACCTTGTTTTCTGCAGTGAATGTTTTCAAATAAAAGCCGCAGTCCACTTTTTGCCTTTTGTTTCAATCTCAGATGATGTAATATTAATATTTAGGAACTGTATATCGGCCAATATATCGATTATCGGCTTCCAGTGTTAAATAATTATCAGTTATCGGCCAAAATTTACATATCGGTGCATCACTAGTAAATATATCTTTACTTCACTACCAGCTTAGCAAAGCAACCACTGACATTCAAACTCAGCAGTCCCTGTACTCACTGCATATAAAACCATATGGCATACGCGTGTCAGAGGGCACAAAAAAGCAATGTTTGCCTGTGCAGATGCACAAGCAGGCCAGCAGATGTAGCCTGTACACGTTGCTGTCTGCCAGAACAGGCAAGCTGGTTTCCACTAAGTGGGTTGGCATATTCCTATCACCAAAACAACAAAGAGAAATAATAAACAGATTTCCAACAGCCTGATCTGCTGGGAAGGAAAGGCTACAATGTGCCAGACCACACTAGGGTGATGTAATACTCTACCAATACACTGAAAAGATACTCTTTGTGACCTGTTAAGGTGGTCGCAAAGAGGAGATGTGCCCTCCTTCACATTTCATGTAAAGCTGGACTGTGCCGTGGCTTTGAAGTATACGTATGCACACGCCACATGGAGCACTAAAGTCAGCTGTGCCGACCACCCATGCTGTACAGATCTCTGTAAATCAAACACTTAAAACAGCATTTAAAGGCCATGCGGTACGTAGAGTAAACACAGAAACGCATCAGGACGTGAACAAACACAAGCACTTATGGTACAAAGATTCTTAGAACAAGGACTTTGTAAACAGCTATTTAAAGATGGCCCATGCAACTTTATTCCTTTTTTTATAACATTTTTTTGTTTTGATTAAAGATGTTTTAAAGAAGGCATCAAGCAGACCACCAAAAACGGAGAGATTCTTCAATGAGTGCTTATCACTGTCGGATCGCACCAATGAATTTCCAGCCAACCTCCCAGAGGAAGTCTTGTCTGGGAAGAGCAGAGCCTCAAAACCAGGATGGGAGAGCGTGGGACTAAGAAGACAGCGTTGACCCGTGTTCCTGACCCAGTCCAGCTGAGCTTCACAGGGACAACATATGGACGCTGCCTAGGATTCAAAACGAGTCCCGTTTGCCCAGACACCGGTGGGACAGATACCCCAGGGAGAGCTATGCCTGAAAGTACCATAGCAGCGCTGTCCTCCCTACAGACACAACCGAGCTTTGGGGCACAGTAAAACACAGCGAATGAGATTATGCAGTGTATTCATATTTGTACTGTAACACACATCACAGGGCCTTGAACCAAATGTGAGAATGTGCAAAAAATAGAATTTTTAAAAGTCAGATAAAATCTGTCAGCAACACTTTATAACAGTAGTAAAACTGCTCTCTCTATCGCTTTCAAAGGGAACAAAATCGTTTTATTGGCAACGCACACCCTTTGCAACATTTCCTTTTCTGGTCGGAGTTGACAAGCTTCATGAAATGAACAGACAAAACGTACCACCACCCACGCATCAGGTTATCATGTGAACAAGCAAGAGGAATCATCACTGGTCACACTACCTCGCGTGGTGCTGATATGGAAAGGGTTAATGAGCTGAGTTGACGCCGTTTTCAGCTCATTAACCCCTACCCAGTATGTGTGGCGGTAGGTAATGCATCACAGATGTGCGCAGAGAGCTGTAAACAGTTCCTCGAGGGCATATGGGCATTAAGGACGAGTCTTCTGGTGAACTACAACTGCTCCCTAGTCACTAGTCTTTACAGTCTACCACCCCCACCCTTGGAGGACCACCTCTTCCCCAAACTAATCCCTGCAAACTACTCAAACTACTACACTAGCAGTGAACATTATAGACAATGCAAATAACAATTACATTCTTTCATGTATTTATTCACCCTCACGCTGTTTAAAAATCTGTGTATGACTCTTACTTCAGTGGAACACAAAAGAAGATATTTTGTGAAATGTCTCAGTGGTTTTGTGTCCATACAATACAAGTCAATGTTGTTTGGTTACAGATGTTCTTTAAAACATCTTTTGTGTTCTGCAGAAAAAATGAAGTCATAAAGGTTTGGAATGCCATGAGGGCAAATAAACTGTTAAACAATCTTAATTTGGGGTGAAATATCACATGAATACTGTAGCTGAAGTTGTAAGTGACCTTGTACAAAGTGGTAAAGTGATAGTTCACCAAGAAAATTAAGATTCTGTCATCATGTATTCACCCTCTTGTCATTTCAAACCTCTATGACACAAAAGAAGATCATTTGAGGGTGTTGTTAACTGGCCCCCATTCACTTGCATTGGTTTTGTGTCCATCCAATAGAAGTGAATAGGGGCCAGTGCTGTTCGGTTACCAACCAAAATATCTTCTTTTGTGTTCTGCGGAAGAAAGAAAGTGAGGGTCAGTAAATAATGACAGAACTTTCACCTAAGTTCCTTATGTTGTCTTTCCTATTTTAACATGGGTTAAACACGCAAGCAAACGTACCACAAGCCCTTTTACGACAACACAAAACCAAACGCTAGTAAAACTGCAGATCCTCTGTGACGCATCGTGTTGTCACATGACAAACAGCAGACCCGTGTCGATGAAAACACCAAAAATCATTTGCAAGCACTCTCTGACTCATCCTAAATCTAGCTTAAGCTCTAATGTCCACGCAGAGAGAAAACATCTGTTTGGTCTTCATTTAATCATAGGAGGTGATATTAGAGAGCAAGATCCCAAAAGAGAAAAAAAACATCACATGAACACACACCCACTATTCAATCACAAACACCAGTGCTAGTTTGAATGAGCAAAAAGCTGTGAAAGGAATAAAGCAAAATCGAAACATGTAGAGTGAGAATACGGCTGTTAGCTGATGCTGGTCTGGTCTAGCAGCCCAGCGCGAGGGGAGGGGGCGTATAAACACGCTGAGCTCACGATCTGCTCTGAGGGACAGTGAGCCAAAGATCTGGCAGGTTTTAGTTAGTGCTGTTTACATTGAGGAATAGCTGCACATTCATCCTTGAGGAAGAAAAGAGACGGTTAAGAGTCAGTGAGAAACGCTTTGGTTAGTATTGGGACTTCACCAGGACACACCAAAACATTTGAAACACAATAACACATTTGAAAAGTGATTATAAGAAAAGTCATCAAATACTGGATATGATTATAAGAGAGATTAAGAAAAATGAAAAATCTCCATTTCATTTTAAAATGATGCATTGCGGCGTTTAAGATCTAACTACGCTTGATCCGCCAAATCTTATGTTTCATAATTTATCGCATGCCTCCAAGACATCCCTTGATGTGGAGCGAACCGCTCGCTGTTTGTGCATTTATAATGACCCTCTGAAAGTTTGCCTAAGATCATATACGCGGCTCAAGTCCACATGAGAGTTTATCCTGTGCTAACCCCATCTCTGCTTCTTCATACAACAACTACATCTGCAATACAAAGCAATTCCCTGTTTGTGCATTTAACTGTGCTATTATTTCTGTTTTAGACTGAACTACCTAAAAGCAATACCTAAGGAGATAAGATAAAGCTTTCGATCTGGTGTTGATGATGGCCGTGTTCGCCGGTATGCGAGCTGCGCTACGGCATATGGCTCTCACAGCAGTTTTCCGGCGCAGTGGGAACAGAAGGCCGCGCTAAAGCTGGTCAGACCAACCAGTTTTCAGGTGTAAACAATGACAAAGGGCGTGGATTCTTTGGAAGTTTTATATGTAACAGTGTTAACGTGGAGGCCAAGGCGGCATGCAGGGAAGGCGTGCTGGCCGTCAGCCAAGCCTACATTCAATACTTGACTGTGATGTGGAGAAGCTTCCTTAAGGCTTTTATTACCGGCTGCAATTTACTACTTGGTAAACAAACGAGGAAACTGTCCAATGGTTACATTTGGCCGAATCTGAGAAGAGCGACATTTTGGCAGAGCAAACTAATGAGTGTTTGGATTTTGAATCCGTCTGTGAATCATGTACAACGTTATGTAGTCTCTCAATGTCTCTGTTTTATCTAACCTTTTGATTATCTGTTTAGGTCATCCGTGCAGATGTGGATTTTCTCTAGGCTAGAAAACAAACTCATTACTGTTGTCTTTTCAGGCATCTGTGGGGATAGCCCATGCAAATGCAAAACACACATTGACACTCCCTCTAATGTGACATGATCTCACTTTCAATGCTGCTTGATGTCACCATGATGGCTTCATTTCAAGATAACATTTCGCACTCTTCCCTACAGCTGCCAGCAGATACAATCACACTCTACGTGAATACACGTAACTGCCTGCAGACACAAATCTGTGTTTAATGTATAGGACTACAGCTGCTTTAGGCGGGGTACTCACCTTCTCCAGTTGTTGTCAGGGGGAGGAGAAAGGTACATCGTTCCATATGGAGAAGTCTCAGGGTGCTTCTGTCAAGGAAGCTTTCACAGACATGTTTCACAGATATGTGCACTTCAAACCTTGTATATTAACAAAATGTTTGCTAGTCTCAAAAGCACAGACACAGAAATATTGGCTGTTATTAATAATATGTATCAATTCATGGATTACATTATATATTACCCATTAATATTACACACTGTTTAACATGCTTTTGAACCAAAAGGCATCAATGCGTTAGGTAAAATAATAATTCAAAATATTGTTTTGTACAGTAGTAACCAAAAAAATGACGCTTTTTTTGCATAATTTCATAGAGTTCAATAAGTTCAAGACTACAATTACTGAGCACAACTTTAAAAACCTGGCAAAGGTTATTTATAAAATAAATAAGCTCTGATTTTGTTAAACATAGCATATTAAAAACACATAACATCAGGGATGTTTAATCTATGTATTTAAAGGGATAGTTCTCCCAAAATTGAAAATTCTGTCATTATTTACTCACCCTCTTTTCATTTCAAACCTGTATGACTTTCTTTCTTTTGCAGAACACAGAAGAAAAAAAAAGTTGGTGACCAAACGACAGCGGTACCCATTGACTTGCATTGGATTTGTGACCATGCAACAGAAGTGAATGGGTACCACCACAGAATTTTCATTTTTGGGTGAGCTATCACTTTAAGAATAAAAACCATATCTAAAACCTACATGTTGACTGAAAATGTATTCAAAAATTACTTTTACTTTCCAAGTACCAAAGAAAAGTTCCAGGAACTTTTGAAGAGTGAGGTAAGCCTTCTATGAGAACACAGAGCTGAAGAACTCCTTGAGTAAATATTGCTTCTTCAAATCAAACCAACAATGTTGCTTGGTCATGTTTGTCGGTGCCAAGACTCACATCTAAGCAGGGGTAGGGGTGGATCTACGAGGGAGAAAGCAGGACAGAGTATTTCTCTATTCAACATCTGCTTAGGCCTGAAAAACCCAGTCATCAGTTTTTATTATATGAGAGGCCGAGCTCTACATGCCAACCCTTTAACCACCCCATGATCTTAACCGTCACCACACGGCACAACCAAACAATCGGCACTGAGGCACTCTAATCAAACAAAGATCTTATGAAATTTACATACTGTATTACATGTATGAAATTACATGAAACCGCTGCTGTGACACAGGTGTGTTGTTGTTGTTAATAAGTAAGGGAGATGATGACATAAACCAGAAGGCTTGGATTATGAGGGATCCCTTCTAAGACCTAATTAGCCCATAGCTGTTGGAGCAGCGTGGAGAGACTGTGACAGCACCTTCATCTCAGAGGCTTCAGGAAGGTGTGGGTGAGGTAACCTTTCTCCCCAATATCTCACACTCAACCCACACCACCCAAGCGGACATCATTCTAGATAGAGATAAAGCGAAACCAAGGCACGCTGAATGGATCAGTGATGATACAGTATATACATATATATACTGTATATATGCAGATATATGAAGGCGACTGTACGCTCTTGAGTTAGAAACTGGTAAGTGTTAGAAGCGGTTGGCTAGCGAGCCTGTGAGAGAGCGACAGTCTGTCTAATCTTGGCAGACATTGTTGAATCGATAGGAGCAAAACAAGCCAACACTGTGAGGGACATCTGGTACTAAAGAGAAAGGGGAAAAAGACAGTGAAGGCAAATTTGGGCTTCTACTGATCTTCATCATATTCTCTCTCTCAGAATGTAAGGCATTTTCTGCATGTCAGAATGTCAGTCAATCAGCATCTGTGGATGGTGGGATTTTAAAAGGGGGTGGTCTAATTTATCTGATAGTGTTTTGGAAACCATGGAAAAACAAGTGGGGAAAATGGAGGTTTGTTAGGAGCCTAAACAGTAAGTGAAGCTGGTTTTGAACAACAACATTTTTCATTTATGGTGCAAAAGTTGAACTAAAAAAAAAAAAGAAAAAACCTTTCCAGAGTGCCAACAACCCAGCCAATCCATTACAACAGATCACTATTTTCCGTTTCACAACAGTGAATCAACCATAAAACAACTGTCAGCAACTGTCAACAATACAATGCAAAAAATAGTGGGGTAGGGAAAAAAGCAGGCGTGATTCTAAAAAGAATACGCTTGAGTATCTTCGTCTCTAGGGGAGGGAGCGGCTCAATTGACAGAGCAGCCTGCCAGAATTCTGACAAACAGGTCTTGCAGTTTTTAAGCATGACTGCGGTCACTATCACAAAAGCCTTTTCCCTCTCACAGAACCAGGATGGCTGCGGTTCACCATTTGGTATGACTTTGAATCCGTCGTTCAGAGCTCTTACGTAACTCGACTATGTCACACTTTTTTGGTCTACTTCATGCCGTCTTTTGAGTCTTTCTTTCTATGGAATGGCATCAGAGCGAGCAGACCATTCCAGGGCTGCCACAACATTAACAACTGTGCAGAGGTGCCCACTCTGGTTATAGATAATTCAAGCCCAAAACCCTCAACCTGGCTTTAAAAGAAAAAAGATGAATCAAGACTCAATCAACGTTCATGACCTTTATATCTTACAGCATGTCTTCAAAAACTCAGACGGCATTAGGACTTTTAATGTTTATTTAATCTTTGGCATTAAGCTAAATCTGCCAAAGATTTAAGATTACAGACAATCATTGATAAATTAATGAAAGAACTCCATCAATCCACAAGTGAAGAAGATAAAACAAAAAACAGCAACCGGCATAGCCAGCATAACTTGCTGAATGAAACCACCTGATATTCTGATGTCTAAACGGATGTCACAGGAAGAAAAAAATGAGCAGGAGAAAACAGCAGTTACCCACTCATTCACACCCACAGTTGAGCAATGGGAATTTCACTACATTAAGACAAAGTCTACATCATCACTGAGCCTAAGGCCTCGAGAAAAAAAACACTGCCCACATGAGCAAAGGTCAACATCCATGACCACACACACATCATCCCCTCACAATTATGACATCTCACTTGCGTACTCAAAGCGACTCTCTACTAAATCTGAGGCTTTACACAGGTGAATGTAAAGGATATCTGCCGTCCATGCTTGTCAATGGGTCTGCGGTGTGGAGAGTTGATCCGATTGCGGTCTCGATGGACTCTCTCCACCAGACCGTGATGTCTGGTCCCTCTGACCGAGTCAAATCCAGAGGGAAATGTAGCCTGTGGAGAATCACCTTGTTGGTTAAAATTTTCTGTCATCATACATCACTTCAAGTGTCAGCATAAGACTGAAAAAAGACATCAGAGAATCCATATTTCAAGAATTAAAAGCATGCGCGCACAAATACAGTATTTAAAGTGCAACCATTAGGCCGTGTCCCCAGGTGAGTTCAGTCTACAAAGCAGACTGATTTTACCTTTCCAGGTTTGGTTTCTCATGATGGACAAATGTAAGGTATCACTGCTCCGTGCCTCAAAGAAGCCTTATTCATGGCAACAGGAGCACTTTCACCTGGAGGTACACAACACTATTCTCCATAGGGGATAGAAACAGATACAGTTCTTTGGCTCACCACTATATCAAGTTTACCAGAGGGGATCACTATGACCTTAAGGAATAGAGAAAGTGATGGCAAACTATTAAGAGAAGGTTTGCAATTACCATCTCTTGACATCTGCTAATCTGAAGTTAGAAAAGCACAGTGTATGGCTAGGTTTAGCGTCTAAATGAACTCGGC
Source organism: Triplophysa rosa (assembly GCF_024868665.1). Taxonomy (NCBI): domain Eukaryota; kingdom Metazoa; phylum Chordata; class Actinopteri; order Cypriniformes; family Nemacheilidae; genus Triplophysa; species Triplophysa rosa. Next base: position 28,912,645 of record NC_079890.1, read on the forward strand.
TAGGGGGCTGATTTAGTAGACGTCGTAGATAAGTGATAAAGGGCATCCCAGGTACCTGGAAATCAGTGCTGGTATTGCCTATCTGGTTGACGTTGGGTAAAGAGCCGCCATAGTATTGGGCCCGGTTCTGAGACAGACGGAGCTGCTGGATCTTCTGAAACTGCACCTTTAAAGAGGAGATGAGAAAAACAAAGTGAATGGATTTGCTAGACAAAAGTCTGCTTAAGGGTTTTAGAAGGGTTGATGGACACTTATGAAAGTCTTGAACATAGTATTTTTAAATGTTTAACAAGTGGTGTATAGATGTTCTTAGATGTGTTTGATTTTAGATGTTACGTGCTTCTGATGTTAAGCTGGAGAACAGTGTGGATTTTGTTGATCGCCAAAAGTAAACAATGAGAATTATCATTTCTGATCAGGCATAACCAAATCAGGAGGCGTTCCTTCCTCTCACTAACCAAAGGACAATATTTGAATCTCAAAGACTAACCTCATTTAGTGATATCAATGGGTTTCTCTACACATAAGTTTGAGAGCTTTTTTATTCCAACACACAAACATTTTCTTAAGTCCAAGCACAAAAATAAGGTTACAAATTGCTTTATAAAAACACTTCATCCACATAGGCAGTGGAGCGCTATGCACATTTGGACTGTATGAATTTGTCCCAAAAATGTGTGAATCACAAACCAAAACACAATATTATCATCCTCATCATCATCTTCTTAGCATCAAAAAGCCACGACTTTAAATATGATGTTGTCATAGACTGTTCCAGGCAGACAGCACACATTCTAGGGTCATGGAGGCTCACACCAAGGCTTTCAACGTTCACCATTATCAAAACAATGACACCCCAGATGTGGAGCAGGACCAAGCTGCTTAGTAAAGCAGAGGATTTCCCTAGGGTAGCTTGCTTAAGCTTACTTTATCTCCCTCAACATTGAACATTGCAGAAGGATGTGTATTATTGCAAAAGGATGTTTATTATTATATTACTTTAAAAAATTAATTGTTTTAATTATTTCCTATTAAAAAGAAATATTTTCGTATTAAAAATTTTTTTTTTTACTTTTAGCAATAAATTTGTAAAAGCATATGAATCCTGTGGTGAGACTTGAACCACACCAACTTGCAGGTTTGTAGGGTGCTTCCAGCTGATCATGCCAGGGAACAGTAAGCACACTTGCAGCTGGATGTCTCCTAGCTTGCCAACATACAGTATATCAGTGTTTCCCACTCATTGACGAGACCATGGCGGCCCGCCATAGTCTATTTTGTTCCGCCACAGTTTTAAACGAGCAGAATTTTTTTTATATAACAACATAAATATTTCTAACATTGAATTCTGCACCGTTGTTTCGTTGTCGCGCCATTGTTCACAGCCAGACGAAATGCGTCCCCCTCTCAGTTGCTTCAGCGCAATGTGGGCAGGACACACACAAACTCATACTCTACGTACAAACGCAAGCTCACTCGCTCGCTAGCTACTGTTACAGCTTTCGCGGTCGAAACGCAGACATGCGAACTGGCCAGGATTTGAGACGTCGCCAAGCCATACTGAATACAACATCGTTTGAGGGAAGTAAAATGTAACTAATGTTTCAGTATTCACTGCAGTTATCCACCAGTACAAACGACAGAGCAAATAGACAGTATTACCTCATGGCGTTAGCATCATTATGTTCAGCTTCAGGGCTCTAGACTGCCACTAAATGGTCGCATTTTGCGACTATTTTTCCTGCCAGTGCGACAAGTTTTTCTTAATGGTCGCACCGGTGCGACTGCCAAACTGATCAATATATAATTTTTGCGTATTATAAATTTAATGCGCAGAAATGTTATATTGCGCAAGCGGCGCATTCAGTCCCTCCTTTTCGTCTCCCCTCCCTTAACCATTCACTTAGTGATGGCCGGTTCACGAACGAATCGTTCATTTGAACCGGTTCTTTTCAGTGAACCGGTCGAACCGGTTCACCAAATCGAACTGAATCGTTCGAAACGATTCGCGTCTACAAAAAGCACTTATCCACAAATTCCTACAGTTACTCACTTTTGACATGCATGAAAACCCATCCGACTCAAAATAAATCAGCCAGTATCAACGACTTTTCAGTAAATCCAACAGTACACTACTACATACTGAACTGAACCGTTAAGCACGAGTGGAGAAGCTATTCAAGTTATAGCTAAGCTAGCTGATATAGTGAGCATGCGTGCAGTGGCGCGTTCTATCGAACGCTCCGCCTAGAGCGATCCTCGTTCTAGATTCAAAAATCGGTTGCCACAGTTTTCGGATCACCACTGAACCAACCGAGAGCTGTCTTTCGGACACGTCCGATTTGTGAACCGGTTCAACATATAAGAAACTACATTTGCAACATGAACATAAACATTTGAACACAGATCACACTTTTTAATGGTCATAAATATTTGTACAGACATATTCTTTATATTAATGTTGCTTAAAATGCATTACAGAAAACGTTTGTGCAGTTGTGCTTTTATGTTAATTATTGTAAAGGTTAAAAATAATTGTTTGTAAAAATAATAAACTAAACATTTATTTGTTTCATAAGTAATCCATGGTGTTTTCATGAACATCTTATTTAATTTCTAAACAAGATTATATAAATCTAAACGTTTCCTTGAATCGCTCTCGCAGACTAGAAGAATCTAGAGTCACGAGAACCGTTTCTGTCGGACATGTCCGATTTGTGAACCGTCGAACCGGTTGCCGGTTCGCGAATCGCTTCTTCTGACACGAACCGGTTGCAACAGCTTTCGATTCACGAACCGAAGAGCCGCTTCTTCGGACACGTCCGACTCAGAACCGATGATACTGCGCATGCATTAATTTTAAAAGCAGATAAAAAGCGTCTAAGTCAGATATTTTTATAAAACAGCGGTGTGATACAGTGATAAGGCAGTAATAAAATCCTAAACATCTTTCCAATGTCTTTTATAGTAAGTAAACCAATCTGCAGCGCCGTTTACGTTCATGCCACTGCTAGAGCGGTTCTCGCTCTCGAGTCAAGAGCCGGTTGCAACAGCTTTCGATTCAGCAGTACATGAACCGAAGAGCCGCCTCTTTCGGACACGTCCGAGTCGGTCGTGAGTGAGAACCGATGAGCTGATAGTGAGCATGCGTGATTCACTGTGAGGCTAAAGAACAGTGTGGACAACTGATGCTGTGCTAATGTTACGAGCGCACGTGAACCGAGGACTTAAAATATATGGAGCAATCTGGCAAAGCGTAAGTTTATTTAATAACACATAAATCGTATTGAATTATCCATGGATCATATAGTTTCTGTAAAATGCTGATGAAGATTAATTATTCACTTTTTATCTTTAAGACTTAAAATGTCATAGTTTGCTGCACTTCACTGTGCCTATTTGGGTGCACAAGAAACATGTCAGATCATGACGTGATGTGTTAACTGACAGAAGTTTTGATTACTGGTTTTGGTTTATATTTGAATATGCCGAGTGTATTTTCATCCCAGCCGGTCGGGATGATACTAGAGTCTAGACTTGACGCGTTTCGTCAGGGCGAGTGACGTCATCACGTCAGAGCGTAAGAGAATCGGTGAACCGGTCTTTTGAACCGGTTCATTGAAACGAACTGTACGAAAGAACCGGTTCGCAGAAAAGAGCCAGACTTCCCATCACTACATTCACTTATCTATCAGTGCCCCCACCCCCAAAGACATAATTCGCGGGTAAGAGGCGAAGGACCGAAAGAGCAGACGAGTGAAGCGCTCAATCTTGCAACTGAAATAAATATGCTGAATACAAGAATTTCCCCGGGTAAGGTACAAAACATCAAAGATAACGAAATGTGTTGCGAGTATTGTATGCATGTGAAGCTAATGCAGGAAACATGGGTTTAAACTTTAAGCACTAAACTATTGTATAAATCTCTCTAACAATACTGCAAAGCATACAAAACGTTATACATCACGCTAAATACTATTTATTTGTAAGTCGCTATTGATAGAAGCCAAACGTGTATCAATGCAGCTTTCATGAAGAATAACCACTAAAAGCCTTCAGGGGCCCGTTTCAGAAAGGAGGTTTAGTGAAAACTCTGAGTATATTAACCCTGAAATGAGGGAAACTCTGGGTTTTCCGTTTCAGAATGTGAGGTATGTCAAACCTGAGAAAGCGGGGTAACTCAAGCCCGTTTCTAAAGGAGAGGTATCTTATACTCAGAGTCAGTAACCATAGTAACTTACTCTGTGAACCTAACCTGGTCGGGAGCAGGTTTTCTTTGGTAAACCCAGAGTTTATTTCGATCTCCTCCCCCCTTTAAAGCGCAAGTGGTGTAACTCATCCATTCATTCATTAATACAGTCATTCATGGCACACATTTTGATTACACAGAGACCATCTCAGTGACTTATACTGTATGTCATATGTGCTTTTATAGAGGATTCATGAAGAGGCTGCATTAATTCATTGGAATGTACTTTGATTTCAGGAGAGCACCGAGTGGAATTTTGTCATTTCCCTGTGCATTTTTATTAAAACTGTACCGTTTTTCTTTACAGTGAATTAGATGTATCAAAATATATCTCATCCATCCTTACACATAAATAAAGTGCATGAATAAAGAAATGAATAAATACAGACATACATGCAGAAATGAAGCGATAAAGGTAATAAACAAGTAAATTTGACATGCAGGCATTCCAAGTGAAATCTGTTCAGAGCAGGATTCGAACCGGCGATCAGTCTAACTTTGCACGAGAGTCTGACGCCCTACAGGTGTCCTATACACCATGACGTCTTACTTGCGTAACTAGAGCACTCATGGCGAGTGAGAACATACGATTTTTTTATTATTTCTGTTGTTTCATTCATTTAATGATTAATTTATTTGTTTATTGGTATCAATTTATTAATTTAAACTTAAGTCATTTTCAGGACATCAGTAAATCGAGCGGAAAGTGTGCCTCACTCTCATGTGCTTTCTGCCGCCATGTTGCTTTTTTTGGTGCTGTTGCCATGGTGAATCGTGCTATCTTCGCTCAATTGATGATGGCTTTTTAAATCAATGGTGCACGCGCGTAACCTAGAGTGAACTTACTCAGAGTGGATTGAACTAATTGAAATCACCTGTTCTGAAACCGAAAACTCAGAGTTGCGATTCTCTGAGTAAATCAACTCAGAGTTCACATTTTAACTCGGTATTGGTTGAACCTCCTTATTGAAACAGGCCCCAGGTTTCGCAGGTTGTTTGAGATATGCATGGTGGGTGACTCTGCTCAGAAACATTTTTTTGTCATGTTGGTAGGAAATCTCTTTACATCCTGATAGCAATCAAGAAGTATAGTGGTCAAATAATATTTTTATAATTATATTTCGTCTGTGAAAGGAGTAGAACCAAAAAACGATCGCCCAATCAAAACTTTCTGGCCGAACGCTGTGACTGGTCATGTGTACATTTTCAGCCAACGTATTTTGCATACCACTGCACACCCTGTTCACGCAGATATCATACGTCATCAGCACCGCAGCGCACTCACGTCCGCTGTGTCAATGTAGGGAGAATGGCGGACAATCAGCAACAAGTAAATCTACAAAACGAAAGTCAGTTTTTGAAAAAGCAGTGACGAAAAAACGTCTGGATCATGAAAGAGGAAAAACTCGAATTAACATTGGTTCAGCTTTTACACGATGGAGACAGCTCCGGCAGGACAGGTATACATTCACATTCACTGCACATAACACTGGCATTAGGGCTGTGTATTGGCAAGTGCCTCCCGATACGATACATATTACGATAGATGGGTCACGATACAATATATTGCTATGTATAACGATACGATAAACATTTGCGATATATTGCAATACTTTAAATAGAAAATGTAAAAAGTAGAGCTAGAAATACAACATGCTGTGCACCACCGGGGGTTTTCTGTAAGGATAAGTGTAAAAACATCCCTTACCTCTGCAGAGTGGCCATGATGTGCGATGCATGGAACTTTAGATCAGAGGTTTGGGTTCTCAAACTGTGGATTGCGTCCCTCAAGTGGGCAGCACAGGGGAATAAGGCGGCTCACGCAAGTCACTTGGCTGTTGTGGTGCATTACAGTTAAAACACTGAACATGGGCCGTATAAAACCCCTGCTTCATCCGTTCTGTAAATGTGCTGGTGTCACATCCGTGAAAGCTCAATAAATGTCATTGTTAATTTTCTTAATAAACTTTCTGTCTAATGCACTGCAGTAGCCAAGTGACTTGTGTCATGACTTGCGAAGCCTACAAACAGCATTATTTTATATAACTCATTACTCCATTACTTATTTTGAAAACCAAAGCACACCCACACATCAGCTCTGAGAGCTCCAAGCGTTCTTATATTTTTCGCCATGCTCGCTTCCACTTACTTTTGGCCGTATGTATGTATATGACATGATTTAAAAAATATATATTGATAGTAGAGGTATCACTATCGATACACTATCGAAAAAATATATATTGCGATAGTTAAATGTATCGATATTTTTGCACAGCCCTAATTGGCATTATAGAAGATAACAGTATTTTTTATTACACACTGCCACTTTATCTCTCAGTTCATTTATTTATTCACTCAAACCAACAAAAATGTTCTCGCCAAGAAAATAGCCATGGAAGCTGGTATGGCGTAACACAATCAAACAAACAAACAAACAAATTCACTCAAACCACTTGAACGGTCTCTTTCCAATTAAATTCTTGTCCTTGAACTTATGCTGAAATGAACATCGTGTCTACACCAGACGCGGTTTGCTACATCGTGTAATGTTTAAAAATTAACCGAATGTGTAAAATGCAAATTGCGTTCTTTCGACCACAAACCTGCAGTTTTTAAAAGCATTTTCCTCCAGGACTCATTCCAGTGACTGATGTGGCAAAGTCAGCATAAGACAAATCCTTTGTGGAGAGGCCTGACTTTAAACTATGACACAACCACATGTTCTTGTGCCCTATATGAGGAGGCAGCCAAATCAGTTGGCAGATCATTCATTCATTCATCATTCATTCACACCTACAGACTCCACAGAGACACAGCTCTAGACACAACTTTCTGATATAAAAAATAGGAGTTAACCAATATTTCTAAAACATACTTGAAAAGATAAAAAGTTCTATCGCAGACATTAACAAAAACTAAAATATAGCTCAAACTCTTAACCCAGCCATGCCAAAATACACAAAAGCGTTCTCCTGCACAGCACAAAACCAGTCAATGATGTTCTCAATACAGATGTGGTCATGATATATCAGCACCTCTAAAATGTTTAAATGTTTAAAAGCAGTTCGATGCAGTTTAACACAGTTAACATTTTTGTAGTGTCAATGACTGTAGTGAATGACATTTTGGCGTGAACTGTGGTTGCCATGGTGACTGTGTGGAGTGAGGGTAACTAACAACTACAGTAACAAACAAACTACCGTTGATAGCCAATATTTAATTCATGCGACTAATTTTCAAGTGTTCACTGGCAGATATTGAAAACAATAATTTAATGAAAAGCAACATTTTGATTTCCATAAGCATTCCTACAATGTAAATGACAGCACGCAGCTCACCTATGACAGGCAGTGGGGTGACTCACTGACACACTCATCTCTCCACATGCATTTTACACACACACACACACACACACAATGATTCAACTGCGTAGAGTACAAACTTGAGCATTTGCATTTGTTTAATGAAATCTAGGAAACGATATAATGTCTCAATGTGGCTGATCTTACCCTTGAGACAGTGAGGTCTGTCATGAGCTGCTCGAAGGCCAGCGTCTCCTCCGCCTGTTTCTGGTTGTGAAGCGCGATCTTTTCGCTGAACTTCCGCGGGTTGGAGGCACTCGAGCCCGGGGATCCTGACATGGTTGGGCCGCAGAGTTTCGCGATCAACTTCGCAGACAAATGGTCGTTGGTGGTTTTTGATATCGAAGTCAAACGCGTTTACGCTGCCCCTTCATGTCTGCAAAGGGTGTCCAAGTGCCGTCCAGAAGCTTCAGAGGGGTTTGAAGGGGTCCGTTTAATGACAAGAGCTTTGCCACCATTAATGAGCTGGAAAATGCGGAGAAACAGTTATATTAACAACTTGACTGACGTGAATTAGCCAGTATAATAATAAACTGTAAAATGTATAACAATGTCTTAACGTTATATGTAAATGGCTAAGCATCCGTATATGGCCGAAGATGTGATTTTTTGTTTGCTAAAAGTTTGTCAGGAAACTAGACGTCGCTAAATACACAAGCGTTTAGCCCTAAGAGACGGAATTGTTTGGCATCAACAAATTAACGTAGCTTTTTTAACTTATCGTTACTTATTGTTATTGTGGAAAGATGATGAGATGTTAAACACTGCTCTGACAAACAAAAAACCCAAACATTTTACTTGGACGCACAAAACGTCAACTTTGATAACGACCTCAGCTAACGAGCTAAATACTTCAGATTCTGAGGAAAACCGTTTTAATTTATGTCTATTAATTACAACTATTTGAAGAGTCTAACTTTACCCTTTTTATGAATGAAAGTCAACACTCGGTGTTCTTAAAGTCATTTACGTGATTAATATTACTAGATGTACGTTATGTGGTAAAGTAAAGTGAGCCGTGACAGCTAACCAGCTAATGAGCGATATGACACAATCCCCATATTAAAATGCACCAGCTGAATTTTCAATGCGCCAGAAATAGCGATAAACACCCGTTAGATTCATTAAAAAGTCCCCTTATATGATAAATTACAAACACTCGTAATGACCACAACACTGAACTTAGTTTAGTAACATTTCAACAAGTGGTCTTGCCAAAGTAAACGTCATTACGCATTCAAAACTGACAGAAACAGGTAAGAGCAACACGAACACGAACTTCCCAGTAAGGTAGCAAATGAAACTCACTGTCCTGCGGCGGGACATTCAGCGGCCACTCATCGACCGCTGTTGTCATACGAGTCTGAGAAAATGTTTAGATGTTACTGATTCGTGAAATGCAGCGGTGAAATCTGATCGCGGAGTCCGCATGTATTCCCTTGAACGCTCTTCTTCTCCGTGCCCATGATCTAGATCCACCTGAACTGTAATACACCAATTCTTGACTTGGCTGCACAGTGCACACATTTGTTTTGTCAACTCCGATCCCTCACTCCGAGTAAAAACAAGCCGAGGAAAAAATTACACAAGCCTGCCCCAAAAACTGTATGCCAATTTTTTAAAGTTGTGTCCACAAGGCGGCAGTGGAGTTCCCTTAAAGAGATAGTCTTGTTTATTTTAAAGGGGTCTTAGAATAATTATTTTCCTGTTTTGTTTTCGGCAAGATTGTTAATTGCACAATGAACTACTTGCCAGTCAACATGTACATGTTAGTCATTTGGGCTATTTAACAAAAGCTAAACAAAAATAGGCCTGGCCCAATTGGTATAATTATGTAATAAGAGTGAATTATTCAGTTGTAATGACTTTCATGTCATGTTCCAATTATAAACATTATCAGACATTTCAATTTTACGTTTAGTCAAATATGTTCTTTTATGATTTTGATAATAGTCTGTATGATGTGTATTGAGGTTAGGTGTTCATTTCAAGTCAAAACTGGAATGTCACAAATGTATTATGTTAAGATTACTATTATAAAATACAAAATGATTTCAATAGTACACCGAGTTGGCTTTTTTTACATACCCCTTGTTTGCATGTCAGTATAGGAGCAGGTACGTTTGTTTTTGATCTTAGTTTATTATATCACTTCAAAACAGGATTCATCACTAATAACACTCATGGAAACATGCAGATATTCATTTTGAATATATTTTGTACATTGTACATGTTATACTCTTTTCCCTTAAATATTTAGTAGTAATTCTATGCAAGTCTATGCTGTACGTTAATTGTAAAGTGATTAGATTAGACAGACAAAAATCTGCATAAAATTTTCACTTGAGAATGTGGCATCTTTACTTGTAAGAGCAGAATTGTAAATACATAAGTATTACACATAGATCCAAAAATATAGGTAAATGGGCATGCTCTTAGATTGTCCCATGCTCACTAGTATACTTATTTTAAATGTTCATTCAAGTATATGCTAGATGATCTGAAAGCAACTCTTGTTAACCCATGTTAAGAGATGCAACATGCTGGCGTGTAACAAGACCAGATTTAAAACTATGCTATCCATTTCATGTTGGATTCTGGGCCGTTCATCATAGCAGGTGAATAAAAATAGTACAAATGTAAAGAAAACTTGATGGCATTGTCTTAATGGCTCTCTCCTGTAATACAGTAAAATCAGATCACATCTTAGTCTGTCAATTCTGCCCTACACACAGAAGCTTTAGCTGACCAAACCCTACAATCTATTAAATGCTGCTTGCAAAATATTAATGCATTGCTACCTCTGACAGGTTCTTGATTTTCTGTGTATCTGCTTGAAACAATTCTGTATGCAGATTGTGTTCCCGCAGCTACATTAATAATTACATTTAGGATGATGCCCCTATAGGAAGTAAAAAAACATATATCATGTCTATGTACTCTACATATTATGTCTAATTACTGCTTATAACAAACTCCAGTATAACATCTACTGTACTATATTATAATTTCATATTTGTTTTGTATAGTTTGCTATAAACTTGCGTCAGAATTCATGCTAGTTAAATGGATATTATTGGTCAGAGAGAGAGAGAGAAAGATTATTGCCTAATCTAAACCAAAAAAAAAAATGCTGTTACTTCAGCTCAGTTAAAGGGACAGTCCACCCCAAAATGGAAATTGTCATCATTTATTCACCCTCATGTCATTCAAAACCTGTTTATGATACAAAAGAAAATTTTTTGAGAAATTTTTCAGTGGTTTTGTGCTAATGGAAGTCAACGAGAGCGAGTATATGATGAAATAATTTTCATTTTGGGGTGAACTGTCCCTTTAAATAGAGATGTAAGGTAAAGTGTATTATCCTGCAGGAGACAGTACTTTTCTATGCATTGTGATGAGCACATTTTGGCAAATTTAATGGTTGCAGGTAATATGTACACTCTCTGCCCTTACCTCCAGTGAGTTTACAAAATTTGTTGACTTAGTGGTATGGCATTTGTTTACTCTAGAGATAGATTTGCATTTCTTAAAAACAAATGCAAATGGGTAAAGTAGCTGTTTTTCCCTTTTCCTAATCAGTGTTGGGTGTAACTAGTTACTAAGTAATTAGTTACTGTAATTTAATTACTTTTCACTTGAAAAAATAAAGTAAGGGATTACTCTTATTTTTTCTGTAATTTAAATACGGTTACTTTTGATGTAATTAAACTAAATACTTTGTGTAATATATGTGTGTGCAATAGTGGAATTGACATCAAAATTCAAAGTCTAACTTTAAAATGAATGCTTTAATGTATAATTCTCACATTTGTAATACTTTAGTCAGTTAATAATTGTACTTTATGCAGTTTATATTATTTATTTGAATCAATTAAAAAAGAGCCATTTCATGTCTATCCTTGAATCACTGAACTAATCAAGGTTGATGTAGGATATAGAAAGTAATTAGTAATAAGTAACTAAATACTTTTTGGAGAGAGTAACTTGTACAGTAATCTAATTACACTATTGAATATGTAATTAGTAACTAGTAATTAATTACTTTTTCAGAGTAACTTACCCAACACTGTTCCTAATATAACTGTCTTCTGAAAGGCTTAAAAAAAGGTTGCATATGGGAACAAGTTTTCGATATCAGTTTGACAAAAAAAATTCCCGACTTCTAAACAAATATTGTGTCATTTTCTTCATAAATGTTCTTTTTATTTGTAATAATTTTAGAGGTGCAACAGCTAACGTCGACTAGAGCAATTTATGAAGAAATGTTACATTGAATAGGTATTTAAGCATTTGCCTTGAAAAACACACAATGAGGTCAAAGAATTGCAGATTTCATTGAAATTGTTGCACATGAAACATTGGACAGTAAATAATCCTGTGTCATTAATCTGATCAGCATTTTTGTTAACCATTTAAATTTTTTGCCTAAGTGACATTCGGCAACCACTTTACAGTTTATATATTCCAAACAGCTACCAATCTGGCATTCCAGTATCAGATGCATAAGTGTAAATATACACAATACAGCTTCATGAAACATTCAAACAGAAAAAAGTATAGCATTTTTTTCAAGGATACAAAAACTGAAAACACCCAGTAAGACATCAGATCATTTACATCAGAAATTAAATAGTTTTATGGTTTCCCCACTGCTTAAAAATGTTTAGTTTTTTTCAGATGTCAGTCTGTCCATTTGTTGATCATATTTTTTGTGTAGGAGGATAATATTGTTATATTTTATAAACAAGAGTGTATAAAGAGCCATGTGTAAAAAAAAAAAGATAATGACATTCTAATTATTATTTGTCTCTGCTTATCAAACAATAAAAGGAATTTATGAGCCTTGATAAGGCTTCTCCACATTTTCGCAACAGTTTATTCAAGTTAAGGCACCATAAAACAAACAAACAAAAAACCTGACAAAACAATGGAAACCAGGCTACAAACATTAATGGGATGTTAACTTAAAATTCTTCCAGCATGCTGTGTCTGAATGCTTTAGAAAATATTTTTTACCAGCCAATATTCATTGATCAAACAACGAAAAGAAAATTCTCTGATAAATATACTTTGGTAACATGTAAAGGAATTTGGCTATAACACTCAGTTTTCACTGTTTCCATTTTCCTATAAGATAGGGAGACCATTTTTCTTCTCCCAAAGAATATAATGTAATAAAAATGTTCATTTTACATATAACAAGCTCATGCAACTACAGTTTGCAGAAAATCAAAGCAAACTACTGACACCCGTTTGGAGACTGAAAATCTCAATAAAAACGGTCAACAGTGAATCCTTTCACGTCCCAAAGATAATCGTCTGTGATCAACGATTCTCCTAATAATGTACATTCAAAAACAACTATCCTCTGAGAAAGCAAAAAAGGTACACAAGCATATTTAGGGTAGTGCCAGGAAAGACATTTAAACTGTAAAGATGATCATGGTCTGGGCTTCACTGTGCGTGCAACAGTCTATGAAGTTCCTTTCTGAGGGTCTATTTGCCATAAAACTTCTTGTTGAGCAGGAAAACGAGAAGATTAACGTTTACAGTAGCTCGATCAAACAGCTTCATCACAGCAATCCCCTCGTACTGTAACTGAAGAAGGTCCTGCAATTAAAAAGTAAGAAAAAAATTACATACACAGCAGGTCCTTCCTACAGATAAATGTATACTCTAACTATATGATATTGGTTTTTGAGATTTTGAATCAAAAGAATACTTAAGGAAGAACATTCAGACCTGGTATTCCAACATTAATGTCTCCAAATGGACTCCCATAAACTTAGCTTTCACTTCAAACACGCCAACAATCTCAGATGGGGAGATCTCAAAAATCACATTCTTATACCTGTAAAAGTACAAAGTACCAGAATATTAGTAAATTACTATTATTCAACTTTATAATTAGAATGGCTGAATTTATGTGAACACCCATTTCTGCAACTTTTATTTTTAAAACCAAAGGCATTATTATGACGCTTTTGCACAGGTGTAGTGACACTGAAGTAAAAGGTGGAACCATTCTCTAGAATGACTTTGTCAAAAAAAAGATGAACCCAAAACATAACATTTTAAAAGGGCATATAGATGTAAACTCACTGATTTTTCTGCAAATCCTCAATGTCAATGAGCACTCCCTTCTCGTGCAGACGGGCTGCCGTGTACTTCTGTGACACCTGCTTACTCTTCTTGGCCTTATTGTCTCCAGGTTTCTTAGATACTCTAAGGGTAAAGAAGTTTAGACCTTAGCACCAAATATCTACAACAACAGCTATAACAACAAATAAACTATAAATAAAACGCTGTAAATCGTGTCACTCACTTGCCCTTGCTGGCTAAATTGTCCATGCAGGTCTTGATGTATTGATTGTAGTAGTCAATCTGCACATTGTAGAAATTGGTCTTGGAGTTCAGTCCAGCATTGGTCTGCTGTAGCTTCACCAACTCCGCCTTCCGTCTCTGACGGTATCGTCTCTGGTTTCGGATATCCTACACAAATAATTACAAATTAAAAGTAGGAGCTATTGCACATACTACATAAATGAAACCAAAATGGTTGCATATATGGTTCAAAAAATTGGGAACAGTACCTTGGCGATATCATTGATAAGATCCTGGTATTTCTTCTCAGGATGAACTTTTCCCAGCTCTCCTAGTCTTTGCAGGTTGCTCTTGATCTTCTCCTTTTTGCCTTGCAAGGTGAGGCTGTCGTCCACAACCGGTTTGGCTTGCTTCATCTTCTCGGGCGTCTTAGCATCGCGAATGGCTCGTCTCTGCATGGCACGCTGGTACTCTGCTTCCTATTCCACAGTAAAATTGTGTCATGCGTAAGTGTACGGTTTCCATTTCCTTTTTATTCTAAAAACTGCCGTTAAAATACTGTACCTGCTCTGGTGAAGCGACAGTCTCAAGTATCTCAGTGAGTGTCTCTCCCGGCTGAAACCGGATCACATCTACTATAAGCCTCTTGGTGCTAGAAGATACAAAACGGTCAAATGTTCAAGTCACGTGGTCAAAAAATTGTCAAGTGAAACTAGTTAAAGAAAAATAAAGGGTTTGGAACAGAGCAATTGAGTGAAGTATTATTCTCACTTGAGGAGGAGAGTCTTGGCATCCATTTCAGCATTGGCTTCATCAGGAACATCAAATTTGTTGGTGAGAGTGAGAGACACTTCTGTCTTACCCATCATTTCTTTACTAGGGTCATCGGAGGGAAGTGGACTCTCACCTGCGAGAGAATAACACTTTATCAGCCTGACGCTGGTGAATCTCAGCATCCCGAGACATTAGAGCACTGACTCACCTATTAACGACTCTATGGTGGGCACCTCGCCGAGATCATCCAGCAACTCATGGATGGGATCATTGTGGTCGGGTGCAATGGCATCCTCATGATCCAGTAAGAGCTAAAGACAAAACACTTAATCTTTAAAACTTTTGCATTGGGTGTGATGATCTTGTGAATATCACAAGCTTCAGATGGTTACCGTGTGAGTGTTGATCATCTCCCCAATGGAAATGTAGATTACAGGTTTGGTCAAAGTGACCAGGTCTGAGTACTGATCCACATTGAACTTGTCTTCCAAAGAAGGGACATCACAAGCGGCCAAAAAGAAACGTCTTTGGGACAAATAAAGATACCGTGTTAGTACAGAGTGTATATGTGAGTATTTAATCAGTTGTAGGTAATAAAACAAACACCACAGGCAGTTCAACATCACTTGTACCTAAATTTCTGGTAGGAGATGGAGAGGTATTCATTGATGGGGTTGAGATGGGCGTTGTCTCCGAGGAACATCTTGTTGGAGGCGGCGTGCTGAAGCATTTTGGCGATGGATCCCAGGTTTCTCCTCTGCTCTGTGGTCAGCTGACCTCCAGCTGACATGTCGATGATGTCAAAGGCATCAGGGGCAACAATGGCAGGATTCATGTAGCGGTAATACAGCAGGTTGCCCACAATCTTAAAAGATAATCAGAATGTCACAACAATCTGAAAAAACAGCCTCGTGTTAGATGCTCCGCTTCTAAAAGTGTGTGTGTGAGGGGTTTGAGGTACAGAAAATTACTGAGAGATAGAGAAGCAGGAAGGGGAGGGGTGACAAAAGCATGGCTCACCTGGGCTGGTGCTCATCAGAAATCAGAAACCTCTTGAAAGTGGCATAAGCAAGAGCCAAGAGATGAGCTGGAGCCAGAGCATTGAAAAAAGAGAGAGAGAAAGTGAGGAATAAAAGAAAATGACAGACAGAAGTAGGATGGAAACCACATTTATTGCACAGAGTGTGTGACTGAAGTATGACAATAAACAGAAACAAAAGAAATGCTCAGAATTCAGGACAACCAATAACAGAGCACAGCGGTGCTAGAACTGAGTTGTGGGGAAGCAGCGGGGACCAGCTGAGAGATGTGACCAAGGTAAAGCGTCTAAAACATCTAGATACATTTCAACTTAGACTGAAGAATAATGGATGCAAAACACCTCAGCCAACCGTCTGAACAATGTTTGTGATTTTTAGAAGCTGTGACGTTACAAACCTTCAAAAGCTCATCCTCGGTGGCATCAGGGAACCTTTCGTGAAGTGTGTCCTTTAGCGTCTTTGCGATGAAACGCATGCCATATCTACATATGAGTGAAACATACAGACGCACACACAAGAACAAAGAAGCGGGTCATGGAGCAGACATTTATTTGAATATTCAAATATGGGCTTGCTAAGTCATTTTCATATATTAAAGAATTATTAACCGTGCATAAAATACATACAGACATGTGGCATTCACTAATAAGGACATTCAAGTGAACAAATGTTATCACACAAAACAGGCGAGTACACACAATCGTTCGTATCAAGAGCATCAACGTTGATGAATTCAGATGTACAAATCTGTGTGTGCGAATGGTAAGTGAATGAAGTCAAAAGACTTTCTTGAAGGGACATTCAGCAGTGGCAGATGTATAAACTTACGGTATTTTGTCCACAGAAACAACTATGGCCGAAAGAAATTTGTCGGTGACGGTTCTCATATTCTTGATGGAGGCTTCCAGGCGTGTTCGAACCTCCTCATGACTCATTGCTTGCTCTGGAGTCACCTCATACGGTAATTTGCTGCAAAGTAGAATCTCAGTCATTTAAAGGTTATGTAGGTTATGTAACTTTTTAAAAATAAAAGTCAATTTTAGTCTTTCATCTGCATGCACTTAAAAAAATTATTACACAGCACTGTGAAATGCTTGATTGGCTAGCCACGACATTCCAAGGTCTGCTATTCCCCGAAACAACCCCTCAAAACTAATACCACATAGTTATCTGGGTAGTACCAGTCATCTTGGCCAGTGCAGTTTAATATTACACATGAATTAAATATGCTAAATTAATAACATATATGAGAGTATATGTACAAACCCAATTGCATGTTCTAGTTTGAACTTTGTCTTTTTCCTTAAAGCCGATAGGAAAGGTGTCTCACGAATGGTCTGCATTCATTACAAATGAGCTAATGAAATGTTTTGAACCAATATTATTTGTCCAATAATTTACTCATAAAATAAGTCAGGGATTATTCTGTGATAACAACCAGCTGGATGTACATTTTCCCTTCTTCAATGTTGAGCATTCCTACAGTTTTTCCATTAGAAAAACACTGTTTCAATGTAAACATCTTAAAATTCTCACCTGGCTTCTCCTGTTTGACTCTCCATCTGGTTCACCCAGCTTTTGTATATGTCCACAGGGTCGGTTCTAATGTTGAGCATTTTGTCATCCATGATTTCCTTCACGACAGAAGACAGGATCTGTCTGAGGGCATTCTGACCTCTGGCCCCCCTGTTAAAGCTCACCACCATCTTAATGACCGTTGGATTTCCTGTTACGATTTCCTGGATCTGGTCTACTTTGGATCTGTATTTACAGGAGAAAAATCACTGAGACATTTGCAAAGTTTCTTATCTTGAGAAGTGTGTTTCTATAAACAAACCAAACATTTAATCATTGTCTTTTTGACTGTTGTTGATAAAGTACTGTTTTTTTTTTAGAAGCATATTAAACGAATAAAGTAGGCCTATATAGAGGAGTTTCAGTTCCTACTTGATTTCCTCTTGCAGGGCAGTTTTGAAGAGATTGAGCAAGAGATATTCTTCACGCTGGTTGGAAGCATAATTGTACAATGTGAAAATCACAGAGTCCATGAACTTGGTTGACTTGTTCTGTGGCATCTGAAAGATCAGCTTGGCCAGATAGGTGGGATTGGTCTGAGGAACACACATAATACAATAAATATCCAAATGATTGATTAAAAAATGAGCGATATTGAAGCTCTTAGGTTAAAGAAGATTACCTGTAACAGGTAGAAGAGAAACTGATATGCCTCCAGCTTATCCCTCTTCTCTTTACTGAGAGCCTTCAGTCCACCTCTCTGCTTATTCATCATCATGAGGTTGGACAGCTCCCCCTTGTTCTTCTTGGTGAGCTTCTTGCTGTGAGACACCACTTCCTGAAGGGTGATCTTGTTTTTTACCAGCAAGCCGATCTTGATGTCCATCAGATTGAGATCGTTCTCCAGCTGCTGGTTGGAGCGGATGTTGGTGATCACCTCCTCTCTTAATCGCATCAGTTCCAGCTCCTCCTGGAAGTCCTGGTCACTGTGATCCAGCAAGTGGACAAACTTACGGACAACTGCCATTGGAGGCTCATCTGCGTTGACTGTTAAAAAAAAGAGAATGATATTTTATTCAGGCAGGTACGATGAAGAACGGAAGAAGAACAAGGTCCCCATAAAGCACCAAATACACTGATGACTCATATTGCACAATGTTTTTTAACTTTTTTAGTCAGTTCATGTTAAAATGCATTTGTGACCCTGGACCACACAACCAGTCTTAAGTAGCATGGGAACATTTGTAGCAACAGCCAAAAATACATTGTATGGGTCAAATTTTTTAATGCCAAAAATCATTAGGATATTAAGTAAAGATCATGTTCCATGAAGATATTTTGTAATTTTCCTACCAATATACAAAAACTTTATTTTTGTGAGCAGATGTAGCAAAATTGCTAACAAAAATGGCCAGAAACACACCAACAAACCCATTCTTTGAGAATTACCCACTCAATTTTGGTATTTGTGTAAGCAAGGCTAGTCAACAGGCGGCCAGCTAAAAATTATTGGCGGGCCACATTTTTTTCGCCTTAACATTTCAGGTAAGTGGAGAGACTTTAAGAATGGTGTGCTTTAAGAAATGCACGTCCTGAGACGCCACGCCTTTGAAATTCCAAAACGCTGCTACATTCAATATGAAAGTAATTCCAGCGGCTCATAACGATTGACGTCTTATAAAACGATTTAAACGGTCTGTCCAAGAAACGTAATGTTATTTACAACGTTATAATCGGCAATCCACAGCCACAGGCAGTCGGTTTGCGCACGCGATAGGTCGCATTCCAAAACGTGTCTTGTGCCCTTGAAAGTAACTGCAGGAAGGGTACTACACCACATGAACTGTTGGCTCTGATAAGGGAAAAACAATGTTGTTTTTTAGTACTGCATTCATTATGTATGATTTAAACAGCTATATTTACGAAAAAAACAGGTGTCCATCTCCCTCCAGAACTTGCACTTCAAAGGATCTGCCCTTCCAAGTGCGTGGGGCACATGAATGCGATTGGAAGTCACCAGATAATAGCGTTCAGTTTCTTGCACAGACCAATTGATTCGCTTTATAAGATGCCGGTTAAACGTCAAGGGGCAGGGATTACTTTTGTGCTGAATGCATTAGCATTTTTGACTTTTATTCATTTGACTTTCATTAATTCAGCCAAATATCGTCATATCTTATTAAAAAAACAATGCCACCTACATCTTGGGAGTAGGCTACTGGAGGACTGGGGATTAGAGCCCTGCATTTCAGCCCAGGCCCCGAATTATTTACGCCCCTTGGGCCGGGCTTCGGGCCAATTTTTACGTCATAGCTCGCAAGCGGGCCGGGCTTCGGGCTTGTTTTAGGCTTGTCCTCCTTTTTATATATTAGACATTCATTAATATTTCTAATATATATTAGAAATTCAGTAAATAAAGAAGCGATCAGAAGTTGATGATGGTCAATTTAAAACATCGAACACGCTTACATATCACGCTGACACACGTTACACATTCTGCTTGCGCGTAGTTGCGCCCGCGCGTTCACACAGGTTTCCCTCGTCCACTATTCACCTCACGTGCAATGGAGACCATAAAGAGAAAAATCGCAAATGGCGAACTTAAAACACAGAAAAACGAAGAGGAAAGGCAAACTTCTGGGCTGTTTTTCTACACAATGTTCTTTAAGAGATTGTTCTTTTGGGATTGTACCCTCTGGTTTCCTGTTGTGATTAGACTTTTTTCAATGGTAATTGTTGCCTAAGTGTAAGGTAAGACAATCTGCATGTTGTTGTTATTATTATTATTTTAAATTGTTTCGATTTTACACGTATTCGTTTGTTTTCAGCACGTTGTTCGCCGTTGCAAGCAGAGCACCTCAGTTTATAAAAAAGTGCCCTTTTACTGTTGTGGTGATAATAAACGATTAAACTAACATTGTGATATGCTTAAATTGTTGAGTTTTTTCTTTATTTAAAAAAAATCTTTGGATTTTATTGCAGGCAAGCCAAGTGTTCATTTGATAGACTAAATTGATCAAACGTAGTCAACTCACCATCGGCCGCTAGCCGCTTGGTCGTCTATTTAAAAAACTAAAAGTTTAATTTACCAAACAAAAAAAATGCTCCAAATTTTTTTCTAAATTAACTTAATAAAGGAAATATATACATATATATAACTTCTTTGCCATTAAAAAAACAAAACGGAACTATTTTAATGGCTGCAACAGTAGTATTGGCTGTGTAATGGGATTAAAAATAAATAAAAAATCGGCTCTAGGCGGGCTCGAGCCGAGAATTCTGATAAGCTTGTCGGGCAGGGCCGGGCCGGGCTCGGGCCTGAGTGTCTCGGGCCAGGGCCGGGCTAGGGCCTGGAATTAAGGCCCGTGCAGGGCTCTACTGGGGATGAGTAAATTATCAGCAATTAAATTTTGGGGTAAACTAAAGCATTAAGGAATATAAAATACAATTAAAAAGACAATATCCCTTTCAATTAAATATAAGGAAAAGGCACAAATACTGGATGCAATATTTGTGTGCATGTTTTAATATATTAGAAGTAACAGCAACAAAAAAAAAGTATTAAAGGAACAAAATGCAATAAATAACAGAACTGGTTTTGTTGTCCAGGGTCATACTTGAGGAAAAAAATGCTTACTGAGTGTTTTGTAGTCATCTCTCGCTTTGTTGGCTCGAATGAACGCCTGAATCTTGACTATATCGTCTATCTGAAATGAGGAAAAAAAAACAAAAAAAACCCTTTGAGACCTTCTGCCCAAACACTGTGTAGTAAGAGGTAGAAAGCTCATCTTAAAATAAAATCTTAGGGTTTTAACCATGTCATATTCAAACAATACTTACATGGTCTTTGAAGTACTTCAGACGATCTCTGTATTTTTTACGAGCTTGGTGCATCCTGACCATTGACTGAATCTACACATAAAACATTCATATATTTACCCGCATGCATGTACAGTAATGCAATCAGCATAAACATGTCACATAATGTCAGCGTTATACAATTTCAAGATAGTATGTAGAAGGTAGAGCTTCTTCTCACCTTAACAGCATCATCAGCGTGATCATTTAGGTACTGCTTCCTATCATTGTATTTCTTTCTTTCCTTATAGCCTCTCCAGTGAGCCTATAGTAAACAGATCCAGACAGTTAGGAATGACTTTTTGCCATTTTTTTAGTCTTTAGTTTACTAAAGTTTTGTCTAATGAAGCAAGCCAGAGGAGAAAGACCTGTATGCAATTAACCGATGGCTCCTGAGACTTCAAGAATTGGAGACGTTCTTGCATTCCACGCCGGATCATGAAACCGCGGCAACGGGCTTGCAGTTTGGCGATCAGACTCTCGTTGGCCAACCACAGCTGCTCTCGGTTATACGCTGTAGTTACTCCTGAGACAACGGACTATGAAAAAAACACAGAGTAATAAAAATGCAATAGAAAGCAAAAAAATCAAAAACACAAAATACAAAGCAAAAACGTAACTGCATTATTATTGACAGACTTATGAGATACCATGAGACAACTGCTTTGGAACATTGCTGACATATAGAGAACACATAAACACCTCTAATGAGCAGATTCCTAGCTTCAGGTTCCTAGCTTCAACTATTTTCTTACTCATAAAGAAGATGTGTATTGCTGGCCTCTGAGGCAATATTAGGAAAGTCTACCTGTATTTCCTCCTTGTTGAGTTGAGTGTTGTTTGAAACCAAGTCTGGAGGCTCATCCCAGGTGCCCTGTCCAGTCTTCAGGTTATAGTAGTAGTTGTGTCCTCCCTTCACCCAGTGCTTCATCCATTCACTGCCATTATCCCCTACAAACATCAACAACACAAACAACACAAATCACTGGAACATCTACACCCAGACTGTTCAAAATTCAGAAAGAAAATATAGAGAAATATATGATTTACCATAAATTACATATACAGAATTCAAAATCCCCTTTATCTCACCTTCCTTTTTCTTGTCCTCTTTAATTTTGTACAAGTCATCCTGGTATGTCTGAGCACATTCAGGAGTGACTCCGTACACACCGGCGGCAGGTGAGCGCAGGGCTGCCAGCGTCTGAGAAGCATCTCTGTTATCCACAGCCTCATTAATGGTCTGAATTGCCTGAGAGACTGAAGACAAGCGAGATGATACTTTAAAGAAACTTATTGAAAAGATTCGATTTTCAATTCTTCATTAAAAGTCAAGAGAGATACAAACTGAATGAATAAACACAAAAGTGACTGGTACTGTAAGTCTGCAGTGACAAAAAAGAGCATTCTTACACTGCAGCGCTTCCTCTGAGTCTTTGTTGGCTCTCAGGATGGCGTCCTGGATCTCATCTAACCAAAGGACTGCAGAGGGATCTCCACACTCCTGAAAAGATACTTAGATGAATAAGAATCACTCACAATATCAAAACCACATAAAAGAATCCTCACATATTCTGATGGATCTAATAAAAACAACTGTGTCTAATTTCAGGCACACTACAAAATATCGCCAGACATTATTGACACTGACAATAGGTGTCAGTCAGCTGCACCTGTGAGGTATGATACATTAATTCCATTAATGAACACGTGTTTACTGTCAACAAATATGACCTGGAGGACACCACCTTGAAGTCATATGTTACCAACAGATATTATTAAAGTTTGTAAATAGTGAGTAAGATAGAGAACTGCACTACTCAAAAATAATGTAAAAACAAGACTTAATAAATAACTACATTCTGTATTTATGGAAAAAAACAGCAAGAAAAACTAATTTCCTTTGCACCAGAGATATTATAGCTTTTTGTATTTTATTAATATTTTGAATTAACTTCTCATTTTTAGATTTTATTTTTCATAATTTTTAGCAATTTTATTTCATTTCAATCAACAGAAATGTTTTATTAATTGCAGAAATGTGATAATCATATATCTGACAATTTGATGTAGTTTAATTAATATTTTGAGACTTATTTTTGGGCTATTTTATTATATATTTTCCTTTATTTAGACAGCACAGTGAAGAGATGACAGGAAGTTAAGTGGGAGAGAGAATGGGAGTGGGTTCAGGAAATTACCACGAGCCGGTATTCAAACTCAGTCGCCCTGAAACGCAACTGTGCCATACGTCAGAACACTGCACACTCGGCCATCTTCGCAGACGTTAGTTTGTATCTTTTACTTTTATGTTATTTTAGTTTAATTTTTGCAAGTTTTTTATATGCATTTGTCATTGTATTATTTCTTTCTTTCAACATTGCTGTATACCTGTAATTTAAAAGTTCTAGAACATGTCTAATTTTTGTTTAGCACATTTTTTCAAATAATATTTAGTCCTTTATTTAATTTAATTTCAGTTAACAGAAATGTTTTAATAGTAATTTCAGATAAGTGATCATCTGCATGAATCTATATTTTTGTATCAGGGGTACAAAAACATGCATTTTCCCCCTTCGGATTCACTTGAATTGTCATTTGTATATGGTTTAAGATGACAAACTGTGCAAAACAAACACGTTCATGAAGGATTATATTACTACCACCACCAGGTGGTGCAGTTGTTCTCTCACATTCGCCTTAACCGCATGCTGAGCTTAGTATCCGGACTCATCTGCGGCATCGCGATTTGCTGAGCACACATGGCCCTCTGCAGTCTGCCCGCCTTACTGGCAAAGCAGAAGCACACCAAACCTGATGGGTGTGGCAAGTTGTGCAACAGAGGAAAACGTTGTTCCTTCAGAGTAGATAAGAATGTGTGCTGGAATATAATGCAAATAGAGTCCCAGTGGGTTGGGGTGGAGTGGAAATGAACAGAACTTCCGAATAAAGTCTGTCAACTTTATGAGGGTAACTTGAAGGGGTGTGGTGCAATGTCTGAGATTACATTACAGCCTCTACTACGGCCGTACGATAAGAGAAAGTATGTCTACTCCAATCACACTTAAAGATCGTCTCTAAATGTAAACATGAAGTGCTTAACAACTAAAAACAAATTTCAAACAGGATGTTACACAAATACTAACTATTTAAACGCATATAATTCAATTTGTATGTTTACCACCAGGGATGAGACTGACATAAAGATTTTATATTTATGATTCTATTCAAAAAAGTAAATTAGGAAGTTGTCTATCCGGTCACATCACTCCATCTATTCCTTTATATCATTTAAAATTGCAGAAGTAAAAAATCCTCAAACATGATTTCTGACCACTTCCTGTGTCAGTTGAACAGATTTGGTTTTATCTGAGCTTCACACTGGAGTGACCCTGTGGAGGAGTGACGTCAGACCCAAAACCCATTACTGACTTACACCAGCATCACAAAGCACCAGAATATTGCCCTTTTAAGGCAGAGAAAGAGTCACCGGCTTTGTTATTTCCGACTCTTTTCTGGAAACATTTTTCCAGCTTTTTTTTTTGAATGGCATGGTACTTGACAGTTTTTGACTAGTTTGGCAGCTAAGAGTCATCATGTTAGTTGAAGACCAAAAAAGATTGTTTCACATTACTTTACATTAGTGGTAAATTACATGAAGGTTACACTGCTACAGACATTCAGATGAGCGCATTCGTGTCTGTAGCACTGACACCTAACATTTAGGATTTATTTCGCCCTTTGCCTCCAAAAACGCAGTACAGCTATTAACCACAGTGGCACACTCCGCTGTGGTAAACCAGTGGCCTCCAATGTGCCCTACAACATTCACCTGCATACTAGAGGTTTCAGTTTTAGGTCCACAGGAAACAAGTGGGCGTGGCGTACAAACAGTGACTGTGCCAAACTGACATGTGGTTAGCTACTAGATATGAACCTATTTCTGTTCTGACTGGTGTAGGGCCATTTCCATTAACACACACCAAAATGATTCTTCAAAAAGTAGACAGTTGTGGTGCTTAGATGTTACTGTATGTTTACCATTTAACTTGTTAACTGAACTGATGAATGAAAGCGACATGTGGGTGAGATGGTATGAGCACACAATGTCATCAGACTTGAGTCAGCTCAGCACATTGACTCGCATGATGTGTTTGCGACCTGCAGACTTCCCTTGATGAAAGGATTTCTAATATACTCAACACATTCTTATAGGAGTGTTTTTACGTGCTTTGATTGAACGATTCAGATACGAGGGTTTTGGTTGTTTTTTGTTTACATACATGGGCCTTTTCTCTCCTCGCCTCCTGCAGTATATCATAATAATGCTGGGCCAGAGATGGATCTATATCTGTTAGCTTGGCGGCTGGGTGCTGTAAAGCAGCCGTGGTCTTCTGTAAGTCTCCCTCTGCCAGGGCTTCATTGATCAGTCCAATAGCAGCAATCCCTAAAGACATGAGAGCATAAAGATTAAAGGAATAGTTCACCCAAAAAATGAAAAAAAATCTGGCATCATGTACTTGCCCTCAAGTTTTTTAAAACCTGTATTTTAAAGACACAAAAATATTTTAAAGAACGTGGGAAATTAAACAGTTCTGGGGCACCATTGACTACCACAGTAGATTTTTTTCCTACTATAGTAGTCAATAGTGCCCCAGAACTGTTTGATTAAAACATTCTTCCAAATATATTGAATAAATGATAACAGAATTTCCATTTTTGGGTGAACCTTTCCTTTAAGCAACGTCATACAGACAGAACATACAGAATTTTCATCAAATTCACTGAATCTCCTGACTCACTTTCATGTTCCTCTTGAATAGTATTGTTGACTTGGTCTATGCAGGCCTGAATGTCATTCCAGGTGAGATAGTCGCTACCTTCTTCCCTCGCAGCTGCCTTTAGACGCATCAGCTCATCTATATACCTTCAGGGATACCACAATTATAAGTTAATACAAACACAAGTGTGATCACATAAAGACGTTTTATTTCTGGGTGAATCTTTGTAATGGTCATTAGGAAAAAAATAGGATCCTTTCTGATTTTATGTTGAATTGAACCGTTCATGTGACCATGTTGTCCCTCATTCTGGGACTCACCTCTGGGAGTATTCATCCTCTACGTTGCCGAGGCCGGTGACTGGACTGCTGAGCTGTTTCCACACAGCTGCCCGGTCCCCGACATCCAGCGCCTCGTTTATCAGCACCACAGAGGACAGCATCTCCACGGCAACCAACAGCTCCGGGTGTGACAAAGAGCCCTGTGCAGTCAAGTAGAGCATGAAAAACACTTTGACTAGACTGTACAGTTACAGCTCATTAACTTACAGTATGTAAACTTCATGTAAATAATGTTTTATAAGATGTTTCTGGTTACAGCAAAGTAACTTATTTTACATTTTCTGAATTTAGTTTGAATGGAAACCCAAGCCAAATGGATTTTTACTAAAAAGATGGGTTATCTGATCTAGTGTGGATCCGAATGGGAGTGTATTTGTGGGTGTGTTCTGACCTCTGGGCTCTGCTGCTGTAGGCAGGCCAGTTCTCTCTGGTACAGATCTGCTGCAGTGGGGTAAACCTGCGGCAGCTGGGCGTCTGGATTCATCAGCTCGTTCACCGTTTCCTCTGCTACACCCTTTCTGATGGCAGCATTGATCCTTTCCACTGCCCGCAGCACTGAGTCACACACAAACACACACTTAACTCATTGTCCTATATACAGAATGACAGCTGTGAGATGGCATAAACACATAAATAAGAGTCAAAAGACAACGCAGACATTTTTCTGACACATCTGCCTCTCTGAGCAACAAACTGGGTCAGGATTTTGTAAGTTCAGAAGAATGTAGAGACATAGAAGGGAGTACGCACATCTCTGATAGTCTACAGCGAGCCCATTGGCTGCCTCCACTCCGCTCTGTAACTCCTCCTTGGTCAGCGATTCTCCAGGGGCATTCTAGGAATGGGGAGGAACAACACAGAAACTTTCATTAAAAAGTTAATTCAAGAGGAAAGGTATGATGAGATGTTACAATCTAGGAGTGTAATGGTTCAAATTGATCGCAATTTGGTTGGATCTTAATTTGTACCTTACACCGTGTGTACACCGGATGCGGCATGGTGCGATAAAAGACAATAGAACGCATTGGAACCCATTGTCATTTTAAATTTTGTCCAAACTGGATGCAGCGTGGCACGACAATCCCATTAGAACAAGCCGTCGCGCCGGTCGCGTCCGGTGTAGACACGGTGTTAGTTTTATTTGTACTGTTCAAATTTATGAGTGCAGCTAAAGAAAGAAATTTAGGGTCAGTACAAACAAACTGCATCTTTGTTTGATGCACTGAAGGAGCAAGTGTCCTTTCAACACAAAAGAAAATATTTTGAAGAATGTTGGTAACTGAACAACGAAGGTACCCATTCACTTGCATTGGTTTTGTGTCTATACAGTAGAAGTGAATAGGTAACACCGTTGTTCTGTTACCAACATTCTTCTAAATATCTTCTTTTGTGTTCTGCAGAAAAAAAAGAAAGTCATACAGGTTTTAAATGACAAGACGGTGAGTAAATGATGACAGAATTTTCATTTTTAGGTGAACTTTTCCTTTAGGGCACTAAATTATTAACTGAAAATAAAACTAAACTACAACTAAAACAACACATTAAACTAACAAAGCAATATAAAAATGTACAAATAATAACAACAAATGCACACAAAGTTAAACTAAAATTAACATGAAAACCAGAATGAAAGCTAAACCAAACTACTACTATAAAACTTAAATAACTAATTTACTTTAATGATGAATGTTTGTGTTTTTTTTAAGCTACGTTGCCACATTGACCCTCTATAAGATGAGTTTAACTTAAAGGGGTAGTTCACCTTCAAAATGAAAAGAATGTCATAATTTACACGCCCTCTTGTCATTTCAAACCTGTAGGACTTTCTTTCTTCTGCAGAACACAAAAGAAGATATTTAGAAAAATGTTGGTAACATAACAGCACAGCCCCCCATTCACTTCTATTGTAACCAATGCAAGTGAATGGGGGGCTGTTATAAACACTGAACTGTACCTTTAAATCTAACGTTACACCCTGTTACCTGTTCTTTCTGCTCACGGTCCGCCAGCAGCTGTTTGAGATACCACCCCTTGTTCTGAGCCTGTAAAGACTGCAGGCCTAATGCTGGAGAACGGAGAGCGTTATACAGCCGGTCTTCATCTCCACTCAGGAGGGCCTGTTCTGTTGAATTCAAGGCTTTGGACACTAAGACAAAGCACAGACACAAAGATATAAGATCATCTACTGCACAGGAACACAAAAAACACCAGGGACGAGAAAGGGTGCGTACGTACAGTTGATTTTGTTTACGTTGCCCTGGATTTCAGCATGTGTGAGCAGCTCATCATAAACATCCCGTTCAGCCTGCGAGTTCTCTCCAATCTAAACAAATGTTACATTTACGTTCTTTATTGATTAAATGCTGTTTATGTGATTCATTGTGATGTATTCAAGTTGGCTATACTAAGCCCTTAGAATATATCATTACTTATCCAAACTAAACACATTGAATATTTGGAAACTGGCTGTAGAGTGCAGTTCGTACTCTTTTTCTGGAGTTGGCCACTTTCTCAGTCTTGGCCTGGAACAGGGTGTCCTGGTATTCCTGGGCAGCGCTGTCATCCAGCTGCAGTAACATGGCGTTTGGGTTTCTCATGGCAGCTAGAGTGCCTTCTGGGACTCCATGGTCAACGGCTTCATTGATGGCGATCACAGCAGCATGTACTGAATCATCACATAAGATAATGTTAAACACAGCTTCATTTAACCGGGCTGTTAGACTCTTGGCTGTAAGTTAGGTCTAGTTGTTTATGTTTATGGGTTAAAAGACGTGCCAAATCACCAAGAGGAATTTAAAGGAACAGTTCACCCAAAAATGAAAATTCTGTCTCCATTTCTCACCCTCCAAAGTTGTTCCAAATCTGTATAAATGTTTTGTTTTGATGAACACAGAGAAAGATATTTGGAAGAATGCTTGTAACCAGTTCATGGCCACCACTGACTACCATAGTTGGAAAAATAGCTTTATAAATTTCTTTGTTCTGAAGATATTTTGAAGAATGTAAGAAAGCAAACAGTGGGGCACTTTTGACTACCATTGTAATTTGATAATAAATAATGGGGTCCAATAAATGTTTGGTTACAAGCATTCTTCCAAATATCTTTGTGTTCATCAGAACAAAAGAAATTTAAACGGATTTGGAACGACTCGAGGGCGAGTAAATGAAGACATTTTTGGTGAACTGTCCCTTTCAGAGTCATTAGATGCTGAAACATTGCTTACGGGCTGCTTCGTCCACTGACAACTCATTGGCTAAAATCCCTCCGATTTTGCTGAACGCTGGCATTTGAATGTTGTACTTCTCTAATTCACTCTTCATGTTGTTTATTTCCTCCTCTGGGAAGACAAAAAGCCATTCAACATGGAAGCAATAGTCAAAAACAAGTATTATTATCTCTCCGTTTATTATTTATTCATGCATGTTTCTCAGAATAAATATTGTCATGTCATGCTTTAGTGCGCATGTTAACCTTTTGAAAGGTAATCTCGGTTGTGCATTTTCCACTACTGAATTTGACTGGCTGCTCATTGTTTTCAATAGGTCTGGTAAATAATGCTTCCCAGCCATGAACTTGGCAGGCAGATTGGGACAGTCTAAATGACAGGAAACATTTGACAACAGCTCCCGGGAACAGGGGCTTTCACAACACTCCCGCTGTTATTGTATAAACTAGCGTCTTAGTCTGATAACACACAGAGACTGACTCACCTGTGAAGGCAACCTTGCCATACAGGTCTGCAATCTGGGGCGCCAGGCCAAGTTTAAACAGGTAGAGGCTGTAGAGAAAACAGAACGCTATTATGGAAAATGAAACGCCTATAGGAGAGCCATCCCTTTACTCTCTGTTAGTCGCTTTGGATAAAAGCGTCTGCTAAATGAATAAATGTAAATAGGAGAACTATAGCTGTGTGTGGGAATGGGCTCCAACAAAATGATGTCAGATGTTATCTGTGCGACGTTCAAGTTTAACACGTATCCTAAACAAGCTCACAGCATGAATACTAACTAGAAAAGATTCACAATGATTCAGTACCCCTCACCCAGCGCCAGGCCTCTGCCAAATTCTCGCCCCTTGTGTGCTGTGTTATTTCCTGTTTCTGAAGGCCAGATTTATGGCCTATGGGTCGAGTGTCAATGTTGCATTTAGCAGGAATGCGAGTCAAAAATGATGGAAGGACTTTTGATACATTTACTAAAAGCTTCTACAGATCCCAGAACAGGTTTCTTTATTCATTCTGATTCATTAATGAGGAAAAATGAGGAAGTGCAGATACAGATATAAGGCACAAATAATCTTAATCCTATATTTAAAAGGCATTTCAGGTATTATAAATGTGACATTTTTCGTCAAAACTTGAAATATATACTCTCAGAGAATGTATTTATTACCAATATATTAAACAATTTGTTTATGTTTTCCTAAACCCCTGATGATAGTACAGACATCAGAAAATATCAGTCTATACACAAGTTTTCGCTTCTAAAAAAGGGAAACAAACATGTGTTATGGATGTGATAGAGTTTTTGAGACATAGGTACCTGAGGGCATGTATGCAGTAGATGCAACGAGGCATGTTCTTCCTGTCGTAGATGTCAGTTGTCTCAGGATAGAAAATCTGTCAGGGAAAGTCAAGCATATGTACTTTAAAGTCCCAGTGAAATGAAAATGACAATTCTTATTTTTTCATGAAATATTGCAGCGTTTATAGTAAATAGCTCATCAATGTGGGTAATTTTCTTTTTAAAATTCATGTACCCTCATAATCTTCAGTTAAAATCTGAAAATGCACTTCCACCCTGAAATGACTATCCATCTAAAATGACGTAAATTAGACGGCTTGGCCGGAGCATCCGTTAACTCCTCCCCTTCAACTGTCAGTCTGCTGCCCGTTTAATTTCAAAATCAATACAACAGCTGTTTTTACACATCCAATCAATTCGCAGTGAAAAACGCAAGCCACGCCCACTAATTTTCTCCTTTGAAATTCCTTTTCACTCGGAAATGTGTCAGAATACGGAAGTAAAAACGATCGCAACTTCCGGTTCACGGGGACTTTAATGAGGTTAAATGCTGCATTTCTGCTTAACATGGGAGAGGAGCTCAGAGACAAGCTCTGTCATGCTGGTGACTCAATAAAGAAGAAAACATTGCTAATGAAGAACATGTTCACTATATGTCTCCATGTCTGAATATCCTCCGTTCAGCACGACTCACCTTAGGAAGGCCTTTATCTGTCATTGCATTCAGCCACTGGATGATATTGTCCGTGTGTCTGAAATGGAGTCCAGTGGCCTACAAAAGAGTAGCAAATGAGTTGTAACCCATCCATAGCAAAGTCTGTTTGAACGTGTGTGTTTTTAAACGTCAACGTTACCTTGTAACGTGTTTGTTCGCGGTCATAGATCCTTTTGAGAGAGACCACATCAGGCGCAAAAAAGTTTCCTAGCTTGGCCAGGTACACACCATTTCTCAGGCCCTCCTCCAGCTCAGTCGTGGGCGGGAGCTCTTCATTTAAACACGCCTCAATCCATCTAAAAAAAACGATATTGGCGTTTTGAGCAAGGAAAATAATCATACTGACATAATGAAGAAATGGAATGCACTAGGATAATTAAGTTGCATACTAGTATGAAAGTCAGCATGTTACAACATGCTACAACCAGACATGATGCAGAAAATGTTTTGTGACAAATGAAAAAAAACTTGCCCGTCCACACTTTTAAAATCAAACAATACAATATTCACAATCATCATATATGTTGCTTACAGGTACTTACATGTAGCTCACATATCCAAAACACATTCATAACATTCTCCTCCTGTACATTTCAACCCACTGAGCTCATGCACACAAAAACATTCCATAAAGGCCAACAAACACACAGGGTACAAAGCGGTTACATTAATGTACTGTCAAAGAAATGCGTTACTTTCTTCAAGCTTCGGGTACAACTGTCATGTTTTTTGAGTCCCCAGTGAGTGGACTGCAAATAGCACATAATGTAAAATAGGGCTGTCGCGATAAACCGACGACAAATATTGTGATTTATGCACAGCTTTTGAGTGAACTACGGGAAAAAGCTGCTGCATCCGAAAGCCAGAGGGCGCTCACGTGCGGAAACTCCAAATACGCACTGCAGAAGAAGACCATAACACGTTCTATGCCTATGGACATCTTTTTATCAATGTTACTCAAGCCTCATCAGGTATTTTTATGATAATAAAGTATATTTATAATGATCATGTTTGACGGGTGTTGCTTTTTCAAATGCACATTATAAGCGACTCAAACTCGCACTGCTTTTAGATCGAGCAGCATTTCCTACTGATCCCAGAGCCGTGCTTCACGGACAAGCTACGCATTAAAAAAATATCGACACATTGCATATCGCAGCCAGCTCGATTTCAATAGGATTTAACTGTTAGTGGTATCGCGATAAATTATCATGCAGCCCTAATGTAAAACCACACTGACACCAGGCAGCATAGCCAAAGGATGAGAACGGATAATGGTGTTTATGCATTTAAAACAGCTGGATAAGGTGCAAAATAGAAGACATCTTTTTCTTATTTTTGGTGTGCCATCTCGAAGGTGGCATGGGACACAATGCATATGCAACACATGAACACTATTTGTTACAGACAATTTGGCCAATGAGTAGTTTATATTAATAATATGGAAATAAAACAAAGTTTCTTTAGAAGTCAAGATGTTGTTTTAGTCTTTTGCAACAGTGTTATTAAATTATCCATTTAATCCAGATTATAGACGGTTTCATCTGACACATGCGCCTAGCCAGAAGTTAACTTCCGGTCTATGTTTGGTTATTATATAACAATTGATTTTATATCCATTTAGATTAATATGAATTTATATGAATATGAATTTCATAGTATATTTTGTAATAAATTACATTAAAACTACTCAACAGTTATTGCTTCTTTGCGCAGATCTATACGCTTGTTTATGTTGTTGCTGCTAAAACCGTCTATACTGAAAGCTTCGGGGACTTTTCTCAGCAAATCATGATATATGGATTTAATTGTAATTGTGCATTAAATCTCCATGTAATTCTAATGTTGCATAACTAATTAAATTACACATTTTATTTGACTGACAAACTGACAACACAATCTAATGAAAAGTGTCACCAGCATACTTCAAATATTGGAAATTTGGAAAACATACAACCAAAACACAAAAAACAGAGTCTTCCTCTAAGCTAGTGTGGCCATCCACTGAAAAGTCAACAAAAAAGGGTGATGATGCAAAGTACACACTTCAATTATCATGACATTTCCATATTATTTAAATACAGTGCTGTGAAAGAGTATCCCTTATGCAATTCTTTATTACTGCCTATTTAGAGAACCAACCAGTCAACATACACTCATCTTAGCCATCAGTGTTGGGTAAATTACTCTGAAAAAGTAATTAAATACTAGTTACTAATTACATATTCAATAGTGTAATTAGATTACAGTACAAATTACTCTCTCCAAAAAGTATTTCATTACTTAGCACTAATTACTTTCTATATCCTATCAACCTTGATTAGAAGTGATTCAAGGATAGACATGAAACCGCTTATTTAATTCATTTAAATAATTAATAAATAACTACATAAATTATTCTTATTAACTGACCAAAGTATACAAATGTGAGAAAGATACATTAAAGCATACATTTTAAAGTTCGACTTATAATTTTGATGTCATTTCCACTATGGAATATATTACACAGTATTTAGTTCAATTACATCAGAAGTAACTGTAATTAAATTACAGAAAATAAGAGTAATCCCTTACTTTACTTTTTCATGGGGAAAGTAATTAAATTACAGTAACTAATTACTTAGGAACTAGTTACACCCAACACTGTTAGCCATGTGAAAAAGTAAACATCTAATATCAAACTAAATACAAAGTATATAGTTTTATAAAGCAGATGGGATTTCCTTTGCTTATCCGTTCATAGAATATCATTTCACAAAAGAAACACATTTGGTTAGAGGATGGCACTAGCAATGCCAAGGTCATGAGTTCGATCCCAGGGGATTGCACATAGTCAGAAACAAATGTATAATACAATGCAATGTAAGTCGCTTTGGATAAAAGGGTCTGCCAAATGCATAAATGTAATGTGTTCGTCCTGTTAAGCAGTCCTATCCACCATACGCATTTTAAGTCTCTTTCTTTTTGTTGAGTCATTAACACTGATCTAACTGAGGCTTGATGTGTCTACACAGTTCTTGTGAACTGCCCCGCCTCCCTCCCAAACCGAAACTAGAAAAGACACAATAAATATCAAATTTGTGTGAACTATTTTTTAAACAGAAGTTAGGGGGTTCAGTTACAAGAAAGCTGATCTGGCCACTGATAGTTTTACCGGCTGTAACAGTTTTCCAAGCTCTCTAGGCTCTCTACCAGGAGACTCTGTGAGCACAGGACACACATTCATTGCTGTTAGGTAATAACCTTTCTTTCATTCTCTCTCTATAAAAAATCTTTAATGGCTCTTTGTGAGCGAGATGCCTGCATGCGTACGCATGCAGAAAAGACACACCCATAAATGTGTCGCTACTATAAATAGGCCCTGAGAATGGTCTACAAAAGCTGAATTCCATCACTAACAGAAATAAAAGAACGCATGAATTCCCGCGTACAATCTGGAAACTTAAGCTACTAATGAGAGAAGTATCTACAGCTACAGACTTCCTTTCAGCATGACACAGGAAGAGTACAGTCAGTGGTCCAGTTCAGAGGTCATTTCAATAGGAAGAGATGAGATTTCTCACAAGGAAGACACACAAAGACATCCTGCTTCTTTTATTATAAGCTAGTGTATGGCTAAAGGGGGTCACGTCATGAGAATATTTGACATTTCTCTTGATCTTTTACAATAATGGGGTTTGATTTAGTCATGCTGCTTACATATAACGTATACAGTATACTACTTCACAGCAGCATTGTGTATAATATATGCAGTGACACTTTAATATGATCAAGAAATCTTACAACAGACTTGTGAACATGAAATTTGATAATAATTAAAGTAATGGCAAAGAAAGTCTGGAAATCTATACTAATATTTCAGTTTAATTTTATTTATATGGCACTTTTCATGTATAAATCTGTAAGGGGGCGTTGTTTACACAAAACATTAAACAGATCAAAAGATGAATAAAATGATTGACCAAATAATAATATATAGTATAAAGTACATAAAAATTATATACATATGTGGAAATACACACAAAAATGTGCAAAACCGATTTCATACTGAAACAAAGCCATAAAAAGCCATTTTGAATAAAAATGAAAGGATTAATTTGATTGATCATGTCAAGATTTTTGTGCGGAGTATTGTGTATGATACGACTTCTTTGATCTTAACAAGCACAGGATTAAACACTCATTAGTAAATGCAAATCACTCATCTATAAACGTGGTAGGGGAGAACCGGGACGAAAGTAACGCAGGCCAAAAGTAACAAAGCGATTTTCTCAGAGCCCTGACTACATTTGTAAGCCTTGACGTTGCTACCGAATATCACGTGATTTCGTCATCGTTTCCCACAGTAAGGTCCGGAAAACATTTTTCGAGCACGGTTGTGTTTCTCGTTTCATGTGTCACAGTAATGATAAATCTACAGGTTATTTAGTGCTGTAACACATCCTGAAGTTTGCCTTGTCAGAGTTTTTCAGTATAAAAGTAATTTGGGTTTAAATGTCAGGAGTTCCTGTCAGGACTTTTGTCCCGCTTCTTATGTTATTATTAGTGATGCACGATATTGGATTTTTGGCGATATCCGATATGCCGATAATTTCCACCTCAATTAAGCTGATACCGATATATGCCGTCTATCCACCGGGCATTTTTACACCGGTGTATCCGCTGCGTGTCCGCTTTGGGTGCCTGAATTTGGTTATAGGCCTACTCTCCTTGACTGCTATAAAACAAAGGCAAGCAGTAATTATTATTATTAGTGTTAAGGCTGTAGGTTAACTTTTTTTGCACATACCACTGGTGCTAGAAAGGTTTAACGTTTGGTAGCACAGGCCAAACTGTAGGAGCATAAATCGTCTGTTGTCATCATTAAAAAAAATATGCAAGTACAAGTTCATTATGAATAGACAGGTAACTGACAAAAGACATTAATGTTACATACAGATGAATAAATTAGGGCCGTATCATTTTTAGATTACCTAAATTTGTTTGAATATTTCTCAGTTGTGTATTTTTCCTTTTTAACTATACAATAGTGGTATATTTGTCCACATAAATTACTGTAGTAGTATATTATAATAAACTGCAGTAAAATTCTTAGATAATATAGTACTTTTGAACTTCACTATAGTATACAGTGTTTATCAATTCACTACAAGGGCACTACAATTTTCAAAAACAAATACTATAGTACACCACAGTATTTTTTGTCTGAGTGTTCAATTTAACGAGACTTTTATTTTGACTGGTCTTCGGTAAGACGCTTGTTTGCAGATAGCTTCACTCAAACACTAAAACGCTCGTAAAATAAACTCTCAGAGCAACTCTGACTGGAGATGAAGTTCATGTGTTCACATCCTCATACAGTGTAGACGCAGATAAAATACTCGACCATCACTCGTGTTGTATGTTAAACAGTGCACATAATTCACGCAGAACAGCTAGATGACATTTAAATAACAGGATTCCGCGTCCGCATGTAGTTATATGGATATTGGCCATTGATTATTGTCACACACAACAAGCACCACCACGACAAACGCACTACACACAAACACACAGCTCTGTCTAATGCACATATTCTTATTATTCTACATATATGTCGCACTGTTGTTATTTTTTTTCAAGTTACTTGTCCAGTCGGGCAAGTAAAATTATCTCTCACTTGCCCATACAAAACATTCACTTGTCCCGGACAAGCGTTAATGTCGAGCCCTGCTTTTCACAATTTAAAATGATGATAAACGAAATAATTTTAAAACATTTGGAAAATGAATTTGGTGAATATTAATTAAAGAAGCAAGAGCATAGGTGTCTTATGGAGACTACAAAACGGCAGTGTGCAGAGACGAAAGTCACAGGGCGGCGCGTTGCATATTCTGCACGCTTGAGCTCAAGTTCAAAGTCTACTCCCGATGGACGATGGGCAGGATTCAACTTTATTTTTACTCTGTGTTTTAGTTAAAAACATTAATCAATAAATAGGCAGTGCGTGGCTGACGGGCGCAGAGTTGGATTTCTTTGCGCACTCAGTTAATGTAAGAATGTGCTGCTTTTACAAGCATGATTTAATTACAGCTTCCTATCGTCGAGGCATATCGGCATTATTTTCTTTATCGGGCCGATGCCGATAATTAATTTATAAGCCATTATCTGCCAATAATATCGGCGTGCCGATAATATCGTGCATCCCTAGTTATTATTTAGCTACGTTATGCTAATTTAATTTTCATTAGGGATACACGATAAATTATCGGCCGATAAATGGCCATTTTTAATGTTATCGGTATCGGCCGATAATAAAATTTAGGCCGATATATATTATAGCCGATAAATTATGAATCATTTCCTCTGGTTGAACCACTTCAGCTGCACGCTGCTCACAGTTAAAATCCAGTGCAGTACTGTCTTTCTGTAATAATGTTTCACTTACTGTTATTAGCAAAACATTGTTGGTTTAGTATGTAGATATTTATGAAGGTGTAAAAAGCATATTGTTTGAAGCCGAGGTAGACTTGTGGCTATTGAGAACACCTTTCTGGATTGCTCTGGAGGAACATCTTTAATTTGTTTAAATAAACATTAAACCAGAAAAGTTTAAAAGTTAAAGAATCTTTAATTAGTGTAAAGTAGGCTTGGTACATGATTTTCAGGGGAAAAAATTATTTTCAGTCTTTCAGAATTTTATATTAATATTTAGATACTGTATATCGGCCAATAAATAGGTTATCGGCTTCCCAAGTTTAAGAATTATCGGTTATCGGCCAAAAATGACATATTGGTGCATCCCTATTTTTCATATTGTTTATACTGTTAAAATGTTTTATAAAATGCATTGATTAAAATAATTCAAGTTTGCACTATTGGTTTACTTTTGAAACATTAGATAAAACTAAAATAAAAAATTAAATGTGATTTAATATTTTTTTGCAAAGACAAAAAACAAAATGTGTTTGCAGTCACATATTAACAAGGTCATAGTCAAGTATATTTAATAAAAACAAGAGTAACAAATCTAGCTTATCTTCAAAGTGAAATTATACAGAAGTCGTTGTACAAAATACCATCTGTTATTGATCACACTTGTGAGTTACTGACCACAGCAAAAATATATCTCGATCTGAAAAATTATCTTTTAAAAATTTTTTTTTAAATGGTACTTCCGTCCCTGCTCTCCCCTATCAACTGAATGTCACTCAACAAGTCAACTGCATTTTTTCCCCAGAGATTGGCTCTGGAGCCTTGAGCCGTCTTGCAGCTACAGACCACAAACAGCCACTTCCTCACTCAAACAACTTCAAAGGCCAAGTTCTGTATGGTTATTCAACCAATCAAAACACAGCAGAGAGTAAAGGGGTTGAGAGTTTGGAGTGAGTCAATACTGTATCACCAGCATGTGCACATCTACATCTAAGAGCAGCAGTTATGAAAGAGAGGTGTACGACAGAACTCTTTTCATTCTAAAGTTCACTTTTTTATAACAAATAATATTTTGAACAAAGGTTATGTAAAATGGTAACCTATAATATGGTATATTAATTAATGAATTAAATGTTTGAACATTTGGTGTGCCCTACTGCTATACAACATGCATGCACTTTAGACCTGCCATGCACTGAACCGTGTATAATACATCTTGTGCTTGTGTCTGCAGACATGATGAGCTTTCCTGTAGCTCTGTGGTTAGAGCGTGGCGTTAGCAATCATGGGTTCGATCCCAGGGATTGCACATACACAGAAACAAATGTATAGTATAATGCAATGTAAGTCGCTTTGGATAAAAGCATCTGCCAAATGCATAAATGTAAATGAGCAAAGAATAGGCAAATGAGTGGTGGACCTCATCTGACTAGACTGAAATATCCAGGGGAAAAGAACGCACAGACATGCCTATCTGTGTATTACACTCAGTGTTTCTTGTTTTCTTGTTTATGTTAATAACAACAAAAACAAAACATTTATAATTCGATCTACTGTACTTAAGAGGGATACTTCACCCAAAAATGAAAATTCTGTCATCATTTACTCACATTCGAGTTGTCCCAAATCTGTATAAATGTCTTTGTTCTGATGAACACACAGAAAGATATTTGGAAGAATGCTTATAACCGGACAGATTTTGCCCCCCCCCATTGACTACCATAGTAGGAAAAAATACAATGGTAGTCAAAAGTGCCCCAGAACTGCTGTCCTACATTCTTCAAAATATCTTCTTTTGTGTTCAACAGAACAAAGAAATTTATACTGATTTGGAACAAATCGAAGGTGAGTAAATGATGACAGAATTTTCATTTTTGGGTGAAGTATCCCTTTGGGGCTAGGCGATACAGCCCAAATTTTGAAGACAATCAATATGTTTCAAAATAATTAAGTTGACTTTTTTATTACCCCAGTTAAAAAAGGCTTGATTTGGATAGAGAATTCAAATGTATTTTTATTAAATGAAATACAAATGCACGTTTATTAAATTAACACTTGTGATGAGTAAAGGAGTGAAATTGTTTGTTGGTGCCGTCTTTGACACATTCACATCAAATTCATCTTAATTTTAACAAGATTCTGATATTCTGTATTCAGTGCAAATATTTCAAAAATATCTAATATTCAATATAATCCCCAGCCCTCAATCTAAACATTTCATGAAAGCAACAGAGTTTAAAATACTGAGGTTGCTGTCCATGTATACATGTCCCTCGAACCATATAGTCTTGAAAAGGTGACAATAACAGTAGGAGAAAGGTGAAAGCCCTGGCACAAGCGACAAAGAGTGAAAGTGTTTTACAGTGCGGACTGGCCAAATGTTCCATTACACGCTCAACTGCAGCACTGGAATTCAATGCATCATGACCTCTGGCATCAGGTGGCTCAAACTCTCACACACTTAACAGGAAACTTCCGTCTAAAACCCACTCACCATTAAACACCCTTATAAATGCTTTTAGTTTTGCTACTTTGTGGATCTACTACTTGGGTCTTTTTATCTAGTTGGCTGATTTAACTGTTGACATATCATGCTTATCTTGGATTAGTTTTGATCATTTTGTTACCGATCAAACAGATAACCATGATCCCAAACAGTGTTTATGCTACACTTCAGCTATGACATTACTTTAATGGCATCTGCAAACAAAAAATGCAAGACGTTTTCTCAGACCTTTCGATTACTTTTATTAAAGATCTTTTTTGATGTTACAAAACTGCATTACGTAAACAAATATGTTAGTTCACATTAAATGGTAAGGAACAATACTTCTACAGCATTTAGTAATCTTAATCAATGCTTATTTAAACATTTATGAATAATTTTTTTACAGTTCTTATTAACTAACATTAACTTAAATTACTAAAAGATGTAAAATATATTGCTCTGTTTTAGTTCTTGTTAATGAAATGTATTAAGTCAGTTCTCGTCAATGTCACACATTTGCTTATTTCATTAACTGAATCTTCTTAATTTCCGCAACCTTTCTTCGCTTTCCATGTACCCCACTGTAAATTGTGATAGCAGTCAGAGCTTTTTAAGTGTGCATTACAGTAAATGTCCTAAAAGCTCAATTTCTGGGGCCGCTGTAAGCATTTAGGCTAGAGGAAATAGTCGTTGTAACATCTCTAATTTCCCAAACTTTGCAGAGGGACCGTGGCATTAGAATGGGTTATAGTTTTAAAAAAGTTACACCAGCACAGTGTTAAAACAGTGGTCTTTCATTTACTTCCTTCAGCTTTCCACTTTAGCGTGTGACAATGGACTTAGTGTGCGCTTGTTTCATTGGTATCACAGCTGTGACCCAGGAGCCAAGAGACCCTGCACAGTGTTCCTGTGATTCATGAGAAAAATCAACAAATACATAATTCATTGATTCATCTCACTCACTCCCACATATTCCCAAATAAATTGTTGGATGAAGCAACAGCTAGCCCTTAGATATCCAAACCAAACATGCATCAAAGAAACAAATAAAGACTGACTGGTCAACCAGGTATATATAAAAATGCTGACTAAGACATTTTCAAGCCAATTGGAGGCATCCATTTTTCTGGGAAAAGCACCTGTAAAGGGTACAAGGGAGGAAAAGTGTGGGTAATGAAGGGCGGGGTGGACAAACACAGGGGCGTGAGCTCTTTCCTGTCCAAACAAGGGAGAGGTTGTGTCTAGTATGAGAGTGTATGAAAGTTGCCCTAAAGCAGATCTTATAATAAGCAATGACACCATCTTATCTTACCGTCTAATTATACCTCTCACCAGAAGCGAGTAAGTAAAGTGTTGTCTGTCGGGAGATTCATTCAGATGCCGTATGCAATACTACTGTATAGGCACTCAAGATTAATATGAGATTGGCAGAAACTGCCTGTGATACACAATAGAGTTGGGCCGATAGACGATGACATCATTCATTGCCGATGGCTGACAGCCATTACGATGTTGGGCCGGCATCGTGACGCAATTTTCGTCATCAGGAGGGTCCGCGGTCGTCCGCACATCCCATCCGCGTACGCATACAGCACATTCCCAAGACAAATGTTGACAGCCGAGTCCACAGTATAACATTCTGCGCATGTGTACGAGCTCGTCCATTCATGCTTATCTGCAGTTGAGTATGATTTGGAAGCTGCACGACGCGTGTGTGCGCAAGACGTAGACGGATGTAGAATGTGAACGCAAACAGTGAATCGCAGTAATGCGTTCACGTTGTGTGCGTGTAAACTTGTCAATGACGACCATAACTGTGCACATCAGTGCCACGTGTGTTGCGTCCAAATATACCCGGTTGGGGTATATCAGTTTGCTATCTGCTAAAACATTAAATCACTGCGACCAAAACACATTTTGTGACTAGTTTTCAAGACAGCATGATTTTTTTTCACAAGTACTCGCACATGTACATTTACATTTATGCATTTGGCAGACGCTTTTATCTAAAGAGACTTACATTGCATTATACTATACATTAATTGTTTCTGAGTATGTGCAATCCCTGGGATCGAACCCATGACCTTGGCGTTGCTAGCGCCATGCTCCACTGAGCTACAGGAAAACTATTTTTATTTTTAAAAACAACGTTCAAATTATTACAAGAACCGATCGATTCGCTTTACAGAATTACATTTGTGTTGGATATATGTGCTTTTAGAACTCTTGAAGGAATAGCAGCCATTCCCATCCATTATATGAAGCACAGAGGGCTACAGATTCACATAAGAATCTCCTTTATTGTTCTGCTCAAGAACAAATGTTACCAACATCTTGGATGGCCTAGGGTTGAGCAAATAAACAGCTAATTTTATTTTTAGGATTAACTATCGCTTTAAGTCACTTTTATTAAATGCCACAGACCGTTTCATCGGACACACACACGCCTGACCCACAGTTAACTTCCGGTTTGTGTTTGGCTAGTGTCTAATAATATAACTATTTATATTTTATTTAATTTATGTTCATATTTTATTTTACTGTATAATAAT
This sequence comes from Triplophysa rosa, assembly GCF_024868665.1. Classification (NCBI taxonomy): domain Eukaryota; kingdom Metazoa; phylum Chordata; class Actinopteri; order Cypriniformes; family Nemacheilidae; genus Triplophysa; species Triplophysa rosa. The sequence continues at coordinate 28,955,585 of NC_079890.1, forward strand.
TGTATTATGTAAACGATTTGTTGAATTTTGTTGTATATTCGTTTTATTAAATAAACAATTTGTTTAATGGGTCCTGTATTTGGTAGCATTTAAACAAACCGTTTGGTACATTGACATCTAGCGGTCGAACTTGGTATCGGTGTCTAAATTCAAATTATTGGAGAGACAAGTTTATCCAAGTAACGGTTCTTCTCGGTTTCTTTTGATTGTTATCAGAAATAATCTACGGGCATTATTGTTTGTGAACGTGTACAGGAAGTTCAGTTAGGGTCAGAAAAATGCACATGCGCAGTAACGTTTGTTTATGTTGTTATGAAACAGTCTAAAAACATTACTGGTGTGCATCTTGAGACAAAACAATGGAAATGACATATTTTATGATATGTCAGGGCAACTTGTTTTCAGTTAAGACAGCTCAAACTTTCACATTAGTCTGGGACTAGTTTTAAGTCTGTGAAACCGGGCATAAGTGTTATTTTAACACATTTCTGTGTTGTCTATACCTGAACACAAAATGTTTTTAAATGGAAGTTTTACAAAGTCCATGTCTTGTAAGTAATGTATCTTAGTAATTGTTTTCCTTTTTTATTATACTTGTCTTGTGTCATGTTGATGTCTTACACTGCGAGCTTGAGGGAAACAGAATTTAAATTCTCACTATGTCCTGTACATATAGTAGAATTGATTGACAATAAAAAAAAAAACTAAAAATGCTAAGTTAATGCACAGTGTACTTATACTGTGCAAAAAAACAATGCCTTCAGTTGCCTTTAGATATGTTTGACATCCAAAGAAAAACCTCTGGACGAGCTTTATTTTACATCTAAAACATCTACTAAAGATTCACCATTATGGCCTCTACATTTAATTTAACTAACTGAACTGAATTGTACTGAAACAGTTAAAAAATATATTTTTTATAGGCAGTATAATGCATCCTCTGTTTTATTACCATGTTTCAAGTTTCATTCATCGTACAGATGGCCACCTGTACACACACACACTCACAGATGAGGGGTGTCTCTACCTCACTCCAACAACATATTTAAGACTGCCTGCAGCACAACAGGAAATTGCATGAAAGCGTTTTTTGTAATAAGAGGAACCATTTTCTGCTTTTATTAAAATTTCACAAAAAGCATTTGGACAGACTAGAAACCTTCACCACAACTGATATTTCACAGTCATTTCTCAGCCAAACTTGGTTAAGCCCTTCAGAACTAGTCTGCCCACTGTCATAACGGTGTAAGTTGTAGCTTGTAGCCAACACCCCTTGGCAGTAGTTTGTATTGAGTGTGGTGCTGTTGTATTTCGCCTCAGTTTTACCACTATGTGATTTTTTTGCTCTTGGCCTTGGAGGAGCATTTTGTGGTGCTGTTGTATTTCGTAACACAGTTTTAGGGCTGCACGATAATTTATCGCGATACCACTAAATCCTATTGTAATCGAGCTGGCTGCAATATGCAATGTGCTGATTTTTTTAATGCGTAGCTTGTCCGTGAAGCACGTCTCTGGGATCAGTAGGAAATGCTGCTCGATCTAAAAGCGAGTCGCTTATAATGTGCATTTGAAAAAGCAACACCCGTCAAACATGATCATTATAAATATACTTTATTATCATACAAATACCTGATGAGGCTTGAGTAACAGTGATAAAAAGATGTCCATAGGCATTTCCTAGATTCTAGAACGTGTTAGGGTACGATCACACAGAACGCGCTTTTCATGTTCGAAAACGTGAGGCGCGCCTCTATGGAAGTATTTCAATGCCATTAGTCTTTGAAGCAAAAAAGCATGTTGAATTACCACTAATCAAAAATAAAGCTGTTGCATTACCAGTGCTTGCATTTTTAGAGTCTGCAATTCAATATGGTTGTATATTTAAGCTGTGAATATTTCAAATTGAAACATTTCACGCACAATTTCACCGTTAAAAAGTTCAATAATCAAAATTCGCCTTTTAAATTTCACTTAAAAAATTCAACTTGTTATAAAATACAACCTTTAATTTTCGACAGACAATTTTCAGTCCATATTATTTCGGTTTAAAAATTCGCTTCCACAAATTCAGTGGTTCAAATTCGACTTGAAATTCAAAGTTTCACATCCGGGAATCCCAGGAGAAGCAATAGAGCGCCGATTCTGCCAATGCATGATCTCTACCTGCTGCCTGACCGCTTCACCAGCAGGTGGTGCAAGTCGCTTCTCTCCAAAGCAAGAAATGCAGATACTTTTTATATGTTTGCAGCACAGTCCACTCATCTGCTCGATTAAGTGAATTTATTTGATCTCATAGATCTCTTATGCATCATCAACATCAGAAATTTTAGGTTTCCTGCTCTGGCTCGAAGGAATTAAGTTATTTTTTACTTCAGCACATCGTGTTCACATAAATACTATGCATCATCAGCATTTACAGGACATGTATTGTGTTTGAAGCGGTCAAATAACTGAGATCTCAACTATCTCTAACTTTCCTGTAGCTCAGTGGTAAGCACATTGGTACGATTTACGATTGGTAAAAGCACATTCTTTATAAATTACCAGAGACCCGATGCCATATCGGACCTGTGCCCAAGGCATATTTTGTCAACGTTTTAGACCCGAAGCCGCTGGGACACACGAGGACCTCTCTAACATACACCTCAACGCAAGTCAGTTTGCATGGCCTAGCAGTGAAAAATATAAGTCAAATTCAAGTCGAATTTGAACCACTGAATTTGTGGAAGCGAATTTTTAAACCGAAATAATGGACTGAAAATTGTCTGTCGAAAATTAAAGGTTGTATTTTATAACACGTTGAATTTTTTAAGTGAAATTTAAAAGGCAAATTTTGATTATTGAACTTTTTAACGGTGAAATTGTGCGTGAAATGTTTCAATTTGAAATATTCACAGCTTAAATATACAACCATATTGAATTGCAGACTCTAAAAATGCAAGCACTGGTAATGCAACAGCTTTATTTTTTATTAGTGGTAATTCAACATGCTTTTTTGCTTCAAAGACTAATGGCATTGAAATACTTCCATACGCCTCGCGCGCAGCGTTTTTTTTTGTATGTTGCTAGGTAACCCGAAACAGCCACAACAAGTTTCTCCTCCATGTCTCCAGGCGTTCCAAGCATTGCGACAAGGGAAACCTCGCCTCTCCACTCATCCGATTGGACAATGGAAAAAAGTACACATGACGTCAGGCGCTTTTCTGCTCAGAGTTGAGTGTTTTTCAACTTAAAACACGAGGCGCTGCAGGCGGCAGAAACGCGAGGCGCCCGGCGCGCATAAGCAGCGCGCAAAACGCTCCCTGCCAACTGAAAACAATTCAAAAGAGGCACGTCTCACCGCAAAAGACGCGTTCTGTCTGATGATCAGACCCTTATGGTCTTCTTCTGCAGTGCGTATTTGCACGAGTTTCCGCACGAGAGCGCCCTCTGGCTTTCGGATGCAGCAGCATTTTCCCGTACTTCACTCAAAAGCTGTGCATAAATCACGTGATATTTATCGTCGATTTATCGTGACAGCCCTAGTTTTAGGTCTACAACAAATCCTCAGTTTATTCAGTTAAGCCAAAAAAGGTCTGCTCTAAATATGTGTTCCAAATATGAATGCATGATCTAAATATAGCTCTCAAGGAAAACTGAAAGTGACATGAAACTGAAATATTTTATGTACACATTGTATTTGTATCTCCATCAATACAAACTACTGCCATGTGGTGTTGGCTACAAGCTACAACTTACACCGTTATGACAGTGGGTAAAACTCTAGTTTGAAACGGACCAGTTCTGAAGGGCCAACCAAGTTTTCTCACATCCAGCCAGTGTGAACACTAATTATAGCAGCGGTGAACCCTAACGTCTCATAGAAAACTGGTGACTGGTGAGACATACACACCATTGCCCATCTTTGCACAATCCTCTCTTACAGATCTAAAATAAACAGCAAGCAAAAGAAAAGGATCCCGACCATAACACTTCAATAAGGATTGTGAATGACCATTTCGAAGACCTCATGATTCAAGAAGATTTGCTGAGGACTACCGACTTGAGTCTTTGAGAAGACCCCAAAGGCAAGCATTCTCACTGCCATCATTTTCAACTCTTCAAAATCATTTTCACACGCTAGCTTGCAGGAAAAATTGGATTGGTTAATATAGGACTTAAAATACCTCTAGAGAGCGAAACGTCAGCATACCAGAGACACGCTGGACCACATTCCCCAACAGCGCTCCATTAAACAGAATTATAAAAACAGAGAAACCAAAAATGAGTGACCCACCAAAAGGTAATGCATTGTTAACTTAGCCAAACTGTAACCTTTTTCTTCAACCAATCAAATTCAAAGCAGATATGACGTGTGCATATTATTCAAAAATCTCTATATCATAAAACAGGCAAATAGCATTGTGGGTAGGAGGGTCAACAACCCAAAAAAGTACAAAACTGGAAATACAGAAGATAACAGGTATTGAATTTGTATTGCATTGCTAAGAGACCCGTGCGTCCGATATCGCGAAAATGAGTATGAGTCACGAGTAGTATGTCCGAAACCTCAGTATGCACAAAACAGTAGGCGAGAAATACCCGGATGGTCTACTGCGGCCGTCAGCCAAGATTTTTGAGTGTGAATCAGATGGACACTTCTCTATTCCATGATGCAACGGGAGCTGAGCAACAGTCACATTTCAAAATGTAATCAAATTTTAAATGCAAGTCATTTTAAATGCAAGTACAAATTAATGAATTTCTCGTGAACAAATGATGCTTGTACCGACGCCTAAGTACAGGTTGATGTTAATACGTCATAGGTCAAAGAGCATACGGGTCACATGACAATAAAACATGGCGGATGTACCCAACAGTACGAAATCTATTCTTACTACCCCCACACATACTATATAGAACGAACTGTTTTAACACTCGACTCGGTAGGTACTTCATTTAACAGCACGTACTGTCATAGTATGCGATTTCGGATGCAGCGAACCACTATTCCCTTAAGCAGCATATTCACATACAATACTGCCTTTTATGATGTAAAGCACGCAGTGGTATAAAAACAAAACGAACAACAAACGCCTTTTAAAAATATCCCCGCAGTGGTATTCTTACAAAAAAAAACTGACACGCCATCATTTGCCTTGTGACGTTGCATGTAAACCTGTAAAATTCCCTTCATATCAGAGTCTGGTGTGCTTCAATATCACGGCATGCTCCATGCATTCCAGCTTTACTGAGTCAAGCCTGAGGGTAAACTCTGTCAGCCCGAAAAGACCTGAGAATGAAACTCTCGTCCTCCAGGCAAAGGCCTGATGGATGACGTTTAGCATAGCGATGATGCTGAGGATTTCACCTTCAGATGACATATCAGGACAAATGACGACAGACTTGAGAAAGTCCTGTGAAAGCACAATGCATAGTATAGATTTCGCTTTTACTTTATCAGCCCGCTATACATACAGTACGGTTTCTCTCTCCCACTATGTCACACACTCATTCCCTCAAACACGCAGACACCGGAACCAGTCTCTATGACAACCCCATGTTGCCACAGCTACAGAGTGAGATACTGAAATCAACAGGGACTGACTCACTTCCTCTCGCACTACTGATGTGTCTGTGTGTGCATGTAATGAGTGTACCGGCAGACCAGAAAAAAACTAAGTTAAGTTAAAGCACAGCACAAACTAATAATGGCAAACCAAAGGACAGGAGAATAATAGAAGCGCTAAGCACAGGATAAGTACTTTTAGAAGTCATTTCCTCACTTACAAAGGCAAGGCTTGCTAAGACAAAATCGCTATTACTTCTGATTGTGGTTAGGAATTTGAACACACCCCTAAATGACTCTTTTGCGAACTCAAATCATGCGGCTTGTTGAGGAGAGGTGCGCCATCGCTTCTCTAAATGTTTGGACTAATGATGTTAAAAGGTAATAAAAGATTTAGAAAATCGCTCTGACGGACCTTGCCGGGACATGCAGGAAGACTTCAATCACGTGAAAAGTAATCCTGTCAGGGACACTAAACAGACCTGAAGCTGCAGTAAGCTGCATTTTAACAGAACCACTCTGAAGTAACAGCATCATAAACTAAAATAGTTGTCTTCTAGACACAGCAGAAAAAGAAAGTATTTGCATCATTTGCATTATAACTGATCCATTCTGAACAGTTAAAACAAACTGTGCTTTTATGAACTGAGACAGCCTTCAAGAAAAGACGTGGTATTTCCCATTGAAGAAGAACAAAATAGGATGTGTGATCTATACGGGTTGAAAAAAGAGATCTTACCTTTTAGCCTCCTCCAGGTGGCACAGGTATTCATAAGCCATGTTCTGCTGTCTGCGCTCATCCATCTCCTCGGCCGTGAGTCGCTCCACGCCATCCAAAACAGCTAAAATAAAAAAGGCAGACATCTTAAAAATGGGAAAACACATCAAAGAGCCCTCAACGATCATTTATAATGTGTTAGTGATTCAACTATTCCACCAAACAGTTTCACATATTCATGCTAATTTTATAATACATAACTTGTCATGACTGTCTGACCTTTAGCGTCCTTAAGATTTGTGATTATTCCACATACTGAAATCATTTATGGTGCAGCTTAATGTCATGGAAAAAGAGGAAAACTCTATTTATTACTGCAAATAGCCGCACAAAATCCAGACAGAAGAAAAAACAAGAACACTTTGGAATAAAACACCTTCGTCTGACAGCTCTGGGATGATCTATATGGCAGAGATCATTTTTTAACAGTTCTAATCTCAGACAATCTTTAGAGTTATGCAGTAACATTTCAATATAATCTAAATTATAGTAATCCACTTTATGTGGGTCAAGCACATGTGGGACTGTTTAACACATGGTTGGACACCCATCATTAAGTAAATAAATCCGCCTGCAAATCTAGTCTCATTGACAGGGCTTATGCTCCTTCACTCTTAAAATGCTTTGTTTTTAAACACAGTTGTTATGGGAAAAAAACTTTTCTCTGAAGAATCACAGGTCTATTTAAAGAGTGGGCTAGCCCCGGAAAAAACGTAATATTATTGTTCAAATTAAATTATGCTGCCATAATAATGCATTTCTACATTTAAATTAATTGTATGTAACTGTCATCATTTATTCACCTCATGTCATTCCAAAACTGTATATGACTTTATTCTGTGGAACGCAAAAGAAGATGTGCAATAAGGGGGCCAATGCTGTTCAGTTACCAACATTCTTCAAAATATCTTCTTTTGTGTAATGTTTACTGCAAGCTCATACAGGTTTGGAATGACATGAGGTTAAGTAAACGATGAAAGACTTTTAATTTTGGTGTGAATTTTCCCTTAAAATTATAATAGCCTGAACGCTATAAGAATCTTCAACCTTCCAACAAACTCCCAGAGAAAACAGCTGATGTTGGGGTGTTCAGACATGCAGCACAAGAAACTGAAGAGGTTCCCTCCTTGTGGAAAATCGAAATGTTTTGTATGACAAAACAAGCGGACTGACGGCACTTTTCCATTGCATTTACAGAAAATTTAATAGAAAACTTAAGTCTGGCAGGCTTCAGTCAGTGAAGCAGGCACTTTCTGTTAGGAACAGAAACAGTTAACAGCCTTCCCGCTTGCAAAGTCCCTCCAGAAATAACATATGTGGGATTCACGTACATTGGGAAACAATGAAACAAGATTAGGACGCTCTTTTAGCGCTTGAATTAAAATTTACGTTTGCCCTTCTTTGGGGTGTTTATAATGATGCTGGGCGTTGTGCTTGAAATGTTGCCTGTTTATAATGTGTATACAATAATAATATATAGAGTGCATTCTTGACGGCTAGAAGGTACATTTTTATTTGATGAATAATAATGAGGATATTTAAATAATCAGGCTCTCTGTGCCTAACTTTTAGACAGCAGCTTGCCAGCTGTTTCATGCTTAAATTCTAAACTAAACTAACACAGTGGTCTTTAGCAGAGTTGGGGAAAAAACACAGAGCATAACAAGTTACTTTGTGTACAATTACAACAGAAATGATGCATGTTTAGTTGTTCAATAAAACTTGTCCAGTTTCTCGCTCGGGTCTGTGCCACATACATCAGATGTATAATGCGGAAGTTGTAAACCATGCCGATTACATCCATGCATGACACTAAACTTATAAAAACTGATCACCAACTGCTTTATAAATCCACTGTATGGCACTGACTTGAAATGAAGCACTCGCATAAATGAAACGAAGAGTCTTCTAGCATTTCACACGTAGGTACTTTCTATGAAGGTGAAAGGCAAGGCAAGGCAAGGTAAGTTAGATCAACCCAGAGAAAACGTATAAAGTTAAACACTTACAGCCATATCGAGGTCGGAAACCATCTGCCTCGTCAGAAGTTGACATGTTCTCAAAAAGTTATGGTGCTTTATTTCCCTTTAAGTTTACGATGCTGATTTGTATCCTTTATTTTTAGATTTTGATAAGGCACATCGGGCCGCCTTCTTTCTCTGTTGCACAGTCTCGGCGACTTTTTTTTCTTGAAAACCTACTGATGTCATGGGCGTGTTCCTTCCTAAATCCTGAAGTATGCGTTTCAGGAAACACCCATTTCACAAGTATCACTTCAAAACACTGACTGCGACTGCAGTGCCCTCTGCTGTGCATAGCCTGGCAAAGCACTCCCGGCACCAAACTTCCTCTAGTAAATTTAAGGTAGTTTATTAAGGTTGTATATTGTTAATGTGGATTTTTTTATTTGTGTTGCCTTATTTATGTATTTTAAGAGAGGCCATATTTTTATAGATATGGATCAGGCACACACAAATATCTTTGTTGGGAAAAAACAGGAATATTGTCCCTATTTTTTGGCAAGGGGTCTGTTTTATCTTATTCTAATGTACATTTTACTACATCTAACACGGCAATAGATTTTGTGTAGAAAATGGGGAGGGAGTAATTATCCAGCATTAATTATTGAACATGCTCATTTTGACTTTGCATAATTGTTCTTTGCAGTAGCTGACCTAATATAATCCATAAAACTAAGTTAGGGAGGGGCTTATGAGTTTATAAAATAGACAGTGGCCATGTTAAATAGCCAGTAAGTTATCCAACCCTTCAGACCTCCTGTGTGTCCAGTAATTGTTGACACCAGGCAGCTCGCACAACTCTGAACCATGGAGAACTCAGGAATACTGATAGGACTGATGATAGTTGGGCTCTTTGCGGTCATATCGAGTGGAGAAGTTTCCCAGGAACTATCCTCAGATAACACACAACTGTCCCAACAGGATGTTCAGACAGATTTTGTGAGTATTTGCAAGATAAAGTGTACTGTGGTTTCAATGTTTTGTTGTTTATTGGTAATGTGATTTTTGTTAATGTGGGTTATACATATATACTGTATGTTGCCAATTAGATGTAAACCAGACATTTTTTTTGCTGAAAAACTGGTTAAAATTTGCTTACGGATTCTACCTTTTGCATAGTTTGATGCTATGGGAGCACTTTTGGGAAGATACGCACCATCAACAGAAAAACGTGGCATTCCACAGGTACATCATTTCTCATCTTTTTGTTAACTTTATTTTCATTTATTATAAATAATTACATATTGGTCCATATTAAATTATTTCTCCCTTTCTTTAGTGTGCTGTGGGGTCTCGCTGTGCAATGAGAATGGGTGCACGCTTTGGGAAACTTTGGGAATGTGGCGGAGGATCTAACTGTAACTCATTCCTCCTGAAATGCATCTGAATCACTATATATAAGTAGCAGTCTTTGCACTCCCTGAAGATTTTGTACTTTTTTTAAGCTGTACATCCATGCCATTGGTGAGCTACAGCAGGTAGAGTGGAAATGCATTTGCAAATTCCTCTACAAAATTTATGAGCATTCTTTGAAACTCTATTTACATGAGCATGTAACAAAGCATGATTTTTATCTGTGTGTTAAGGACATGAATGGTTGTCTTGTGTGTCAAATAAACATGACGATTCTAGCTCAGTTTCTTGTCTTCTTGGATCAACTGCTTATCTTTCAACAAATCAGAGAAACTGACATTAATTTAACGATTTGCTAACTTTAGTATATTTTAAACTTTTTAGACTAAACACTTGTTCGTTCAGAAATTGAGTATGTATTTTTTTTAATGAATGGCACTTATTCGTCCATATAGGTATGATGGCTTAGCAGCTATTTGAAGTGGTTTCCAGTGTACTGAACCCTGTTATATCACTTCACAAGATGCCAGATAAACTTTAGATTTATATATCTAAATGCTTGTTTCTATTGGAGTACCAAGTGCAGTGCTGTGTCTCTCAAGATTAATGTTAGTTCATCAACGCATCCATGATTATAGTCTCTCTTGAGGATTTTACAACCCAATGGTGCAGTAGTTAACTCACTCAGTGTGATCTAGGCCCTCATTCTATTGATCTTGAGGAAAACTGATTTCCCATGTCTACAGTTAGCAGTAACTTGAGCCAAAACAAATAAAGAAATTATCCTTAACACAAGAATAACAAACAAAACTCAATTTTTAAGGCTTTGTGATTAGGAATAGCTAACTCAATAGAGGCCACACAATATATATCCTTCTATCCTTCTGAGGTATAATAAAAGTATATTGGCAGAAAGCAAAAAAAAAACATTTTAAATATTTTACGAGGGAATTTTTGCACACATTAAACAACAACATTAAGGCACGGTTTCACAGACACGGTTTATCTTAAGCCAGGACTGTTCCTTAGTTGAATTAAGATATTTCTGTCGCTTTTATAAAAAATACCTTAGAAAAATACATTACTGGTGTGCATCTTGAGACAAAACAATGGCACTGATATATTTTAAGATATTTCTGGGCAAGTTATATTCAGTTAAGACAGGTCACACATTCATTTTAGTCTGGGACTAGCTTTAAGCCTTGTCTGTGAAACAGGGCCTATAGTTAGGATTAAAAACAGCCAAATGTAGAATAATGCACTTATTGGTTTGATTATTATAGGAGACCCATGGTTGTGAATAAGAAATGCTTGTATAAAATGCCAACATTTGTGAGATAGGCCTGTCTTAATATGAACCTTAAGTGCTGATGAATGATTAAAGATGATGAAATATTCCTTAATGCCAGACGTCCCCTATTATTACATTCATCACTGTGTTTACAAATGCACCCGCTTTGTGACTTACATCAAGCTCTGTAACAAGATGGCAGTCTGAATGTTTCCCCTGAGAAAAAGCATTGTCAATATATTGGTGGTTGAGAGTACAACTGTGTAGTCCATTTCTTGAGGTAGGTGAGTTTATTATTCCCTTGAGATATACAGTGGTACATTATTTAGGTGTCCTATATCAAACACACACTTTGCTTGTAATGGCCCCAGAATAAATATGTTTAACTTCATAAGTCATAGGGCCAAACCGCTGAATTATTTAGCGTCTAAATGAACACGAATAAAATTACAGTACCTTACTCTATATCTGGTTTTCTCTGCCTGCATTCAACTTGCTGCACTCTTGTGTTATTCTGTACTTTAATTTCCAACAACAGCCAAAAGCACATTGTTTTATATCATATCAGCACCACATTGTGTCGAAGCACATTCTCACACCAAATTGCATTGTGACAATAGTGCATTGGATACTAAAGGTCTTTATTTTTGTAAGTACAAATCAGAGTTTTTTAGGTTGTATGGTAAGAGCCTATTTCAATCATTGTATTCAAAGGAATTACGGGATCTTTAAGAATTATTTTAAGAGAAATTAAATACATACATTACTAATGATTAATTGCATGTCTGTATTTTCTGGACTGCTGAACTAATACAATGTGTACCATACAGGCATGTTATTAATTTGCTATCCTTAATTAACTCTACAGAAATTTAAACCAATTCAAGATAAATAGCCCTATATTACAGAATTCATAATCACTCCATTAACAACTTAATCACTTATTTTTGTTAGTCACCCAATATCTGAGAAGAAATAAAACTTCATTGTGCACCCGTCTGCTTAGCCCATTTGAAAGAAATGGTTATGCGTTATATAAACGCGAAAAATGTCTTGCATCATTTAACCTGATGTCATTTCAAACTTGCATGACTTTTTTCTTCTGCAGAACACGATAGAAAGATATTGTGAACAATGCTGGTAACAAAACAACACTGGCCCCCATTAACTTCCACTGTATGGCCACAAAGACATTTATTAAAATATCTTCTTTTCCACATTGTCGCTGTCCTTCTGAAACCTTGTATGTCCAAATTCACTGTTTTTCAGGAAATGGAAAAAAACAGTTTTTTTAATGATTACATGCTGTGTTGTCCAAATTGACAAGCACTTTTAAATACTTTTCATTGGTTAGATATTTGAAAACCCAATGACAAACATAAAGAGTGATTAATAATAATGATTTATGGCAAAAATAAAAATCACAAAATATAGAGATACGAGGTGTCAGAAGGACAGCAGCGATATACAAGTTTTGAATGACTGGAGGGTGAATAATTGATGACAGAACTATTATTTGTGGGTGAACTATCACTTTTAATGAAGGTTCGTTTAGGGTTGTCATTTCAATTGAGCACTAGAGGGCATTGTTTACCGATTATGAACATGATTACTCACGACAAAGATCCTCTTTTCTCTTGTCTAATTTCATTTACAAGGTTTAAAAGGTCTATACCCACACGTTCATGCCCAAAGACATTACAAAGCCCCATAAGATTCTAATAAGTGACTCTAATATTTAATAACATTTGTCTTGAGCACAAGAGAAGCTATACTCCAAATAACTTCAAATGATAAAGCCTCAATCCTCAAAATCAATATGTCATTAAACTGAAGCACAAGAGGTGCGGCGTTCAAGCACAAGGATAACACAACTGAAGCCAATGTTTTTCCAATGTTTCAAGTTTTCAATAGGCCTGGAGGAAAATTGTTAGTGAGAGAATGAGCGTGTCATTAGATCTCCAATAATCAGCTGCTCATTTCTTTAATTATGTATGCCATGTAATTATGCTTCTGTGGTGCTTGTGAAGAAGGATGGCAAAATAAACCAACATGCCTCTTTTTCAAATACGCTTTGATGGAAACTCAATTTAGTGATGTAGAGCACATTGGTTGACACTGGTGTGATGAATAAATGAACAGCCTCTGCGAGTCACTCAGACATTTCCGTGCGGTCCATCTGCAGGCTGATTAACTTTCACTCATCAATGTATCCTGTTTATATCCTCCAGATCCTCTCTGCCCTGTGACAAGCTGACCAGACCAACACCAGACATGATCTCATTTTATCATGGCTTCTCTGAAGACAATACATGTTTTGTGGTTTCTGAGATTTGTGTTATATAAATAAGTTAAATTTAGGTGTTTATTTATTTAAAGTGCTAAGAAAACACTGCTACAGTGTAGACCTTCGTATGTAACCAGACAACCTCCTGCATGCGTCATATTGTAGAGAGCTAATTCAGAAAACCTCTGAATTTGTTTGTTAATAATTGCATTTAATGGAAAGGAAACCTATAGAAAAATCCATAGAAACCTTTAAAAGATTTATGTGACAATAAGTTTTTGACACTGCTGTCTTCCGCAGGAAAGGTGAGATCACAGAAATCACTTTCTTTGCATTGCTGGGCTTTTCCTGTCCTCCTCAGCTGGCTGTGTTTTGTTTGTGTTAGCCTAAAGATGTAAGGCGTTTGGCTAAAAAAGGATTTGAAGAGAGTGGGTGGAGTGGAAGCGGAGACGTTAAGCATTATTATAAAGGTTAACACCACACACAGAAGTGCTATACAGTGCAATTAGATAGATAAGCAACTCCTCATCAGAATAAATAAAGCTTTGTAGGCAGGCAAATGTTGAGGCAGATTTTTTAGAAACCCCTAATTACCTCACAGTGACGCACAACATCTCAGACTGCAGACCCCAGTGTGCAGACAGCCTTTCCAGATACTCCTATTTCACTGATGATTTTGCCCCAAGCAGAAATGAGTGGACTGAAAAGCATTGCTGCAGATCAACTCAAATTCGACTCTTTGGTATAAATGCAACCAATGCAATATGCATGTGACATTGTCACTTAATAATAGTTGATTTTAAAACACAAACGTCAATTCCATTACAAAAGATGTTAGTGCTGGTGATGCTTCAAAGGTTTCTTTGCTCTTTTGAGGCATTAGGAGTAAAGATGTGAGGATTTAATTATTAATCAACTTTAACAGGAAGCATGAAAAGACATTGAAAGAGACATGAGTGCAGCTGACAGCACGATTCCCAGCAAAATCTCGAAGAACAGAATGTCGCACTGCGTATGGTACATTTTACTGTGCTCTCCAGACATTTGCTTTTCATTTTCTTTCATATGACAGGCCAGAATTTCACTTTGCAATCAAACAATTTAGGTCACATCTGTTCCATCAGTTATTCTCTTATTTTTTATTCTTTCCAGAATCACATGCAAACAGCTCTGTCACATAGAAAGCACAGATTACATTTTACTACAAAGCACCTACATTTTAATGCAAAATTTTATACAGCACATAACTGTATACATGACAAATTGTTGCTACATGGGAAAAAACGTCTTCTACAACTTTACAATAGCAGCATTGTAACTTTGTAATTAATCAGAGATTAACCATTTTATTTTAAGTTTTGTGTGGGGTGGAATACAGCACTTCAGAAAAAAAGAAAGGAATCACTTTTGTATTTAGTCAGCATCTCTACATGTTTTGCTGTCATTTCAGCCCACTGTTTGTTAAACTTCAACAAAAACAAACCTTAAAGGGATACTTCACCCAAAAATGAAAATTCTGTAATCATTTACTCACCTTCGAGTAGCTCCAAATCTGTATAAATTACTTTGTTCTGATGAACACAGAGAAAGATAATCGGAAGAATGCTTATAACCAGATTTTGCCCCCCATTGACTGTAAATGGAAAAATTTAAATAGTAGTCAAAGAACTGCTCCAGAACTGTTTGCTGTCCTACATTCTTCAAAATGTCTTCTTTTGTGTTCAATAGAACAATAAAATAATGAAGTAATTTTTCCTACAAGGGAGTCAATGGGGGCGAGATCTGTTTGGTTATAAGCATTCTTCCAAATATCTTTCTCTGTGTTCATCAGAACAAAGAAATGTACACAGATTTGGAACAACTCGAAGGCGAGTAAATGATGACAGAAGTTTCATTTTTGGGTGCAAGTATCCCTGAGTGACATAAACATCATTCAACACACCATTCGACATCAATGTGATGAGAATGATAAGCAGTCTTTTTCAATCCAATATTCATTTTTAAACTGTTTCAAGATCTGAAAACATAAAAAATTTGACCAGTTTATCTCACTTCAATTTTCTGCACATAAATCTGTTCAGAATTTAGGGGTAATGTTGTCAGTAATTCACATAGTGAAACAAAATATGACTGTTTATTTAAATACATGCCAATACATAGTAAATTTAGAAAAACTGAAAATATTTTTGTGGTGGTCTCTTCATTTTTTTCCACACCAAAAAAATATACATACACGTAAAGGACACATTTCTGCCGTTATATGTACTACATGTGCATGTTCTGACTATAGGAAGTTTGTTTAATTTTTCACCTCTTTTATAGGCTTTGAAAGAGTTTAAGAAAGTGATCAAGAAATGAAAGAGAATACAAAAAATTACCTTGATACGTGATTCCTACATTTTTACATTTTTTTTATTTTATAATCTGTTTTGCCCCACTCTTCTAGAATCAGTGTTAGTTTACAATGTAGAATTTCACAAAACCCTGCTGACACAGTCATCTGCATTCTCATCTCTGATCATAACTTCATGGCAATGCTTTCCTTGTCACGACTTTCGTGGTGGAAGAACCCAAGCGCAGGCAACGGTAGTGAAGGGGTAAACAGATATATTTATTTAATACAAAACAGAACAGAAACACCCACAATGGGGGAAAACAGAACTAAGAAATATAAATAAAACAAAAGACTTCCCACGAGGGGGCAAAACAAAAACAAGACAAATAAACTAAACTCAAGAACACGACAAAACGTCTTAAATCAAAACACAACAGGGTAGACCACAAGACTCACGGAACAAGGACAAGGCTGAGAACAGGAACACTGGACAAGGCACATAAACCATACACAACGTAGTACACGCAATACAAGAGCACAGGACAAAGAAACAGGAGGGTATATATAGGGAAGACAAACGAGGGATAACGACATGGGGCAGGTGTGGGACATTAAACACTCAGGGAAAGATAACGAGGAAACGAGAGGAATGGGGCCAATGACAAGACACTGGAGAGAACGTATATTATTGTCAAATGGACAATAATATGTTTCTCTCCACACATAACCAAAGACTTTGCCATGGCTCTGCTACAGGACCAAGAAAAACATGAATAAGGAAGCAGAGCCATGACAGAAGCCCCCCCCTTTAATGAGCACCTCCAGGTGCTCACCAAGGGGTAGACGGACGAGACAGGGCAGACTGAGACAAAGACACAGACAAAACATGGAAAACAAATATCAGTGGAGACAAGACAAAATCAACAACAGGACTGGTGAGCCAACAAAAAAACAACATGGGAGGGGGGGTGGGGCAAACAAACAGCAGGGGGACCAAAAGGTTGGGGGGAACAGTCCCAGTCCCCGGCTGCGCTAGGGCGCGGAGTCCTGGGGGACTTAGGAGGAGTCCGGGAACAGTCTTTGGCCCTGGGAGTCTCCCAGGGGACCGGCTGGACAGGGCTTGACGCCGGCTGGAAGGCCGGCTGGACAGGGCTTGACGCCGGCTGGAAGGCCGGCTGGACAGGGCTGACGCCGGCTGGAAGCGGCTTGACGCCGACTGGACGCCGGCTGGACAAGCCGGCTGGACGCCGACTGGACCCGGCTGGACGCCGGCTGACCCGGACTGGACGCCGGCTGGATCACCGGACTGGACGCCGGCTGGATCACCGGACTGGACGCCGGCTGGATCACCGGACTGGACGCCGGCTGGATCACCGGACTGGACGCCGGCTGGATCACCGGACTGGACGCCGGCTGGATCACCGGACTGGACGCCGGCTGGATCACCGGACTGGACGCCGGCTGGACACCGGACTGGACGCCGACTGGATCACCGGACTGGACGCCGGCTGGATCACCGGACTGGACGCCGGCTGGATCACCGGACTGGACGCCGGCTGGATCACCGGACTGGACGCCGGACTAGGACACAGACTGGACACGGGCTGACACAGACTGGACACGGCTGACACAGACTGGACCGGCTGCACCAATGGACGCCGGCTGCACCGGACTGGACCGGCTGGACCGGACTGGAGCCGGCTGGATCACCGGACTGGACGCCGGCTGGACACCGGACTGGACGCCGGCTGCACCGGACTGGACGCCGGCTGCACCGGACTGGCGCCGGCTGCCGGACTCGCCGGCACGGATGGCGGCTGCACGGACTGGCGCCGGCTGCACGGACTGGCGCCGGCTGCACGGACTGGACGCCGGCTGCACCGGACTGGACGCCGGCTGCACCGGACTGGAGCCGGCTGCACCGGACTGCGGCGGCTCGGCTGGACCGACGGACACCGCGGAGGAGCCGCGCTGCCCGCCGCTGCCTCTTCTTCTTCAGCCGAGCCACCCGCCTGGAGGTCGGCTGAAGGAAGGATGTAGAGGCATGGCTGGTTCCGGCTGGGACTCCTCGGAGGTGGACTCCCAGGATGCTCGCCTCCCCCGCTTGCCAACGAGGCTGGTGGATGGTGGAGAGGCTGCCGAGAGTGGGAAGGATGGAGTGGAGGTGCCCACAACCCCGATCTGCAGGGAACCATGCTCAGGAATCGTGACCAGCGGAGATGGGTAGCTGGTAATTGCTGAGGCCGTGGACTCCGATCGTTCCGCGGCGGTCAGCCACACGGCGTCGAAGTCCAACGGTCTCAACGCCCTCATCTCCGCCCGCGAAAGTGGGTCCCTGAGACCGGAGTTCAATAGCACCGCGAGCTCCTCCTCCCCGAAGACGCCATTCTCGGCGACGTCCAGGAATCTGTCCACGTACTCATCCACGCTCTCGTTCCCCTGGCGAAGTCCGCAGAGGAGGCGAGCTACGTGGGACCGCTCGGTGCTCATGCTGCCTGCTGGGTTCAGTGATGGCTCTTGTATCTGTCACGACTTTCGTGGTGGAAGAACCCAAGCGCAGGCAACGGTAGTGAAGGGGTAAACAGATATATTTATTTAATACAAAACAGAACAGAAACACCCACAATGGGGGAAAACAGAACTAAGAAATATAAATAAAACAAAAGACTTCCCACGAGGGGGCAAAACAAAAACAAGACAAATAAACTAAACTCAAGAACACGACAAAACGTCTTAAATCAAAACACAACAGGGTAGACCACAAGACTCACGGAACAAGGACAAGGCTGAGAACAGGAACACTGGACAAGGCACATAAACCATACACAACGTAGTACACGCAATACAAGAGCACAGGACAAAGAAACAGGAGGGTATATATAGGGAAGACAAACGAGGGATAACGACATGGGGCAGGTGTGGGACATTAAACACTCAGGGAAAGATAACGAGGAAACGAGAGGAATGGGGCCAATGACAAGACACTGGAGAGAACGTATATTATTGTCAAATGGACAATAATATGTTTCTCTCCACACATAACCAAAGACTTTGCCATGGCTCTGCTACAGGACCAAGAAAAACATGAATAAGGAAGCAGAGCCATGACATTCCTTTGACAGATCTTTGACGCTCAGCTTGCATTATACCAGAACATTGATAGATGCATCTGAGGGCTCACTAATATGCAAAACCATTGCTGTTGGCTTAATGGTGTGTCTGGCTGGCTGGTACGTGCACAATCTTTACTTCACAATGAAGTGACCTGATTGAGCATCTTTTAGTGTTCTGACATCCAACATTACCCACTGATCACTTCACAGCTTCATTATACGGCTCGGGTCCCATTTATCAGTTTTGGAAATGTAAACGCTTGTTTGTTGTCCACTGGCATTCCTGCTTTTGTGTTTTTGGGTCTCAGTCCCTCCCTCTGATATAATCTGTATTGTTCGAGTGACAAATGAGGGTCTGGCACTAACAAGGGACTTCTGGCGCTCTGCTAAAGTGTTGCAGCCCTCTGAGTAATTGACAGTTCAGATGCAGCTGTGAGTTAGTGAGTCCCCCTGTTGCTATGCTGAAGCTCCTCAGCTTTCCAAACCTAAAACGTCCTCAGTTTCTGAAAAGCTGGTTTGATATAAATGTGAAAGACTCTTTTTCTTCCAACATATTTTATTCATCCAGGCCATCATAGAATGTTTATTTGTGGTTATTGTTGTGGATGAAAATATGACTAGATAACATTATTTGACCAACTTAATGTGACACATGCATAAATACATATGCCTGCTCCTAGTAAACAATTTAAACATTAAAAGGGAAGGTGAAAGGACCATAATACACTTAGCTTGATCACTTGACGGCACAGACGGCACACCCACACAAAATCAATTCCAACACAAGGCCTTTCCAGCTCAGGAAACTAGATTCTCTCAAGGGGATTCACAAGGTAGGAAAAGAGTGGGAGATCATTGACGTGCCAGCCAAAGGAGAGAGACTTCATACATCTTTCAACCACAACAAATATGCCGGGATCTTGTTAGAGTTTAAGGGAATACATAAATAAGCCTGGAAAATAATGAATTTCGATCTCTCCCACACTATTGCTTCCTCTTTGAGATTAATCCCACAAACAAGGCTCTGGGAAGCTTTGTTTTAATGTATAGTTCAATAATCTAAATGGGAGCTTGAAGGTGAGAGTTTGATTTAGAAAAGCTGTCAAACGTCTTCAGATGTTTTTTAACCTACAGCCAAACCTAATTAGAGGGCGGCAAACCTTTGCCATGCTGAAAAACTGCAGCAAACTGCCTTTCTTAAACTGTCAAGTCGAATTGTGAATGAAGTCATGCACAACAGTAGCAATGCTTATGTATGGTTTACTGCAATCGCCAGTGTGTATTTTCGGTTCTGTTGCTCTCATCCATTCTCACACTTGGTCTGGATTTGACACCCTACGGCAATGCTGTCCTACCCGGTAATCGTCTTCTCCAAAACGGTCTACACTGTTATGACAGAAATGACACCCTCAGGACCTTAATTTAGCAGTGAGGAAAAAAGTTCTGTGAATATTGACCATGAGAAAGGAAATATTTTGCAAACGTTAAACCATTCGATTGAAATGCGTATTTATGAACCTTGCAAAAATGGAATCATTCTTCTGGGAAGCAGATGGAAAAAGTGCTTGTTTGACGTGAACAGTAAGTGAACTAGCTGTGAAGTGGTCATTATTAAACAGGTAAGAGTGTGCGCTGAGGGAGAAGTTTCTGACAAGCAATAATACATGCGGTAATTGGAATGTATGACTCATGCAACCCACAGAGAGCAGTGAGACAGAATGGATTCCTGCTTCTAGCTGACAAAAGATCATATTGAAGGGACTAAGACATGATCAAAGTGAAGGTTTGCTTTGCATCATATCTGCAGGAAACAGCATGCCACTTCCTGTGCTCAGAATGGGATAAAAAATAAAAACGTGTAAACATCTTCGCTGTGAGCCTGTTGCAAGTTTGTTGCCCAGTGAATATGTCTCAAAATACTAACGAATAGACATTGTTATTCTTAAAAAAAAACAGGAATGATCACTCAGCTATTTTTTATAGCTTTGTCTTGAATATTTTTGAGATTTTGTAACTGCAAAACTACCCATATAGAAAGTTTTTAAAATGCTGCACATTCTTAAATGATATTTTAACAGTAACAATGAAACGTAAATGGGGTGAAGTGGTGGAAAATTAACAGTTTCATGAATAAAATTAAAAATATCCACATTTTCCTGTTATTGTTACAGCCTAATTCAGTAATGCACCAGGATGTAGGATCAATACTTTTTGTAGCCTTAGCATACAGTTTAGCAATAAGTCTTTGTAGATTAAGCATCTTAATATTACATATAAAATAAGTTATTTTAATATAATGTGGGCTGGAAATGGGGGAACACTGGGGGATGCAGTCCAGGGATCATAATTCCATAAAATAGCCTTCAATAGGCTATATAACATTTTCTGCATATGGTTTAAAAATATAAAAATGGTCCCCTCGGCCATTTCCAGCACTGAATAAAATAAATAATATAAATGTGAATCACATGGAGCAAAAAGATAAGACACGTTAAACAAAATGTACTACAATACATGGTTTGGCACAAAATAGTGGGTTGTGGACTCTAAACATACCAGTATGTATTTTAATATGGCAAATGAACGCTATTTAAAACATATACTACACAAAAAGCACACAAAAAAGAAAAGAATGAATACTGTGAAAACAGCAGATTTTTTTCCGCCTCTTGTTTTCCCTCTTGATTTGGATATCAACTAGGCAACTTTACGCAATGAGTCATCGTCAGCGTCCTCATTACGCATGGACCAAACTCAATGTAGCCTATAAGGTGGAGCAAAACAAGTAGAGAAGAGAATGGTCTCTCGGTAGAGCAAACATAAGGTAACAGGACAGCGGGAAGTGTATCATAACTTGAATCTCAGTGTGCAACGTGTACAGCCTTGGCTTTGGCGATGGAGAGCTACAAACTCTGGACAACAGCGATGGTATGCGCCGTGCTGCTGTCCTTTGTTCACGGTGCTGAAATCGACAACTTTGACAAAGAGTCTGACTTTGAAACGAGAGCCTTGAGAGATTTTTACCCAAAGGACCCAAATTTGACCAACGAAAAGCAGCTTGTAAGTATCGCGCAATTCTTTGTCTTCTTTAGAGCAGAGTAAACGGAATTGTTTAGTACTTTATTATTGTTTCAAATAATGTTTAAATGAATTAACCTGTAACAATTTCCATGCAAACGTGTTTACAGCTCGGGGCTTTACAAGACGTTCTGACCAAACTGCAGACTAAACGGGTCTCACTTTGGGAAAAGAAGTTTGGGCGCGTTCCCACAGTGAGTATAAACTAGAATTCTGTTTTATCTGAACCAGTTCAATTTCACTGTTTGTTACTTAAAACGACACAATTGTCATTCAAATTACTGCAGTGATATTACATTGGGCAGACGATTTTATCCAAAGCGACTTACATTGCATTATAATTTACATTTGTTTCTGATTATGTGCAATCCCTGGGAACGAACCCATGACCTCGGCGTTGCTAGCGCCATGCTCTAACCACTGAGCCGCAGATTAAATATGGTTCTTAAAGAATTAAAGATTTAACTACGATTTCATTGGATCAGATCTGGTTTGTCTGGCGACTTGAAATAATTGTGCCAAATTGCTTTGTTAAATAAATGCAATTGTCTAACACACATGCTTTGTTTTCATATCAGTGCGACGTTGGGGAGCAATGCGCCATCAGGAAAGGATCAAGAATCGGCAAAATGTGTGACTGTCCAAGTGGAGCGTTTTGCAATTACTTTTTGCTGAAGTGCTTGTAAAGAAAAAGATGGAATGTGAATTGGAAACACACATATATTACAGATATTTATATATTGTCATTTCTATTTTTATGATTATAAGTGCTATCAGAAGAACAGATGTATTTAAAAGATTGTTGTATTATTTGCTGTTCTTGGTGTGTGAAACCTGAATAAATTGTTTTTTGTTTTCTATAGCAGTCTTTGTGTTTCATAGTATCATAATGGAATATAAAATATCTATTGGATTGCACTAATGAACATTATCAACACTATTCATTGTATAATTGCAGAAAACAAATTGAATGCCACATAGGTACTTACACTGTTCCGTGTATAATAAACTTTATTTTAAGATTTAGTAACTGATAAACATGATACATTTGTTAATTTAGGGTAAAGTGGAAATTGTATTATTCCACATTAATATTAAGACTATACAATTCAACCACAATAATATGAGATTTTGAATTGTGTAGTGAGAGGTGTAATTAAAATGGAGTGGATTTTGTTTTCTAATTCACCTCATTATGCTTTAATACCTTTTAAATTGGCGTGCTTTACACATCTCATTTGCATGCGTTCATCAAGATGAAAGTATAAAGGGGATATGAAATAAATGGCGTTTCTGTATTAAAGCCTCTGACTCACAAACGAGGATGAGGAAAAAGTGCAGAGACAGTACAGGCTGTCCCATGATTACTTCTGCCTGAGTCCAGCATGCAGCCAAGCAGCAAAACACCCAAATTCCCTGAGATGTCAGTCAGAATCTAAACTTAAATGTGAGCGTTCACTTATTGTTAAGTTTATTTATGTTTATTAATATTTTACCGATGTCAAGCAGAAGAGCACAGAAAACGGCACTCTGGAGTCATTTCGATCACTATACAACATCACAGTCTTATGCAGACTGTACACATTTATACAAATGTCTTAAGATGTTTTAATAATAAAATGGTAACAACATTTATAGATGTTTTTCTATTTTAAAATGTTTTCCCCTTTTATCCAAGTTAAGCAGAGCTGTAATATAATTTCACACGGCACATTTAACAGGTTGTCTAACAAATGAATGTAATCTCAAATATCTCTACATAGGATTTAATGTAGACTAGAGGCAGACACAGAGTGCAATTTTACTCAAGTACCTTAAAACCCCCACTTTTGTGGTGTTTGATATTATATCATAACAATTTTTCATAATCCAAGTTATTTGGTTGTAAAATTGCCTTAAGGGTCCTGGAAAATAAACTGTTTACATCTGATGTAAATGCAAGCAAAGCTGTGTGTGATGTGTAATAAAACTGTCATTTGCTTAGAATAACAGAATTAGATCTGTTCATTGTATTTACATGAGATGATAAAATGATCACAGAGACTGTAAACACAATTAACCATTATACTCAAACCCCTACGAAGTCTGATATGGGAATCTATCAGAATAAATGACGCAAAGAACATTTATTTTGTGCGCACAAAAATAGGCCCTGAAATTGATCTTTCAAAAAAAGTACTATAATCTTTCAAGATTATAGTAGATATAACTGCACTTACCACTTGCTTTCCTGTAGCTCAGTGGTAAGAGCACGGCGTTAGCAATGCCAAGGTCATGTGTATGATCCCAGGGATTGCACATACTTAGAAACAAATGTGTAGCATAATGCAATGTAAATCGCTTTTAAGCGTCTGCCAAATGTGTAAATGTAATCTGAAGCTGAATAAGTATGGATCATACTTAACAGTTTATTTTGATAAAATAATTTAACAATAACTTAATTGTAAAAGCAATATGGAGGACTAAACCTGCAAAAATTATAAATAAATAAATGTATAAATAAATAAATATATAAACTAATAAATGTAATAATATGAAAATAAATAAAGGAATGAATGGTTTGATAAAACAAAATAATTCGTTTTAGCTATTATTGATCTTAGCTTTAACTTTTCTTTTCATTTTTTAAATTGATTTATTATTTTTTGTGTCCATTTTTTAATTATTTTTTATTATTATTATTATTTATTTTTAGATTATTTTATTTATCATTTCCTTTTATTTTTACATTTATTTATTTATACGTTTATTTATTTTTATATTTATTTATTATCGCATGTATTTATTTCCACTTTTATTTATTTATTCTTGAATTTATTCTTACTTTTCTGTGTCTTCTATGATAATTAGATGGGTTGGTCTTGCCTACTATTGGTTCAGCGTAGATTGAAGCGTTTGACCGATTACTCTTGACTTGTTTTGGACTAACGTCACGTCACTCACTGATCGTTTGCTTCGTGTATAAGGTTAAGTAACTATGGCGGGCGCACAATTAGCTAGAGAGTTACAGCATTTAGCCAATGAAGTCGATAACCATGCATCAAATGACTATGTGTCATTCAGATTAGATGCACTTATTGATGATTTATTACAGATTGACGGCGAGATAAATGACAAAGTTCTTCCTCAGTTGTTAGCCTCTTTGCAGCACATTCAAAGTCTGTGCGAGTCAGAGGGTGCTATGGTGGTGTTACAGTTCAACTGGTGAAAATCATAAAGCACAAAATGTAATAAGGTTTAACTACACAGATGAGCTTGTAAACCGAAGTCGCAAGCTAACGCTTTGTCAAAGTGATAGTTATAAGCAGCCTTTCGGTTAGAAAAAGTGTAAAGATTTAATGTAACATGATGTAACAATGTAAATGAATTGAGACATAGTGAACTTAAATCACAAGTTAACACGGTAGTAATGAGCATCGTTCTTTCACTACAGGGGCCATCAAATGGAAACCATTCCTTCTAAAAAGACGTGGTTACTAAACGGTACTCGTAAACTACATTTCATAAGAGATAAATAACACAGAGGTCACAAGTTAACACGAGCATATTCCCTTGATTCATCCAGCTGCATATTGTTGTGTGACATGCAAAGATCCGTAGCAACTAGCCTCGCGAAATAGCTTAGTGTGATTGTTACCGTAGTGACACGCTGCCTCGCTTTATTGCATGGGTACGAATCCCGTGTCAAATCGCTTTATTTATTTTTTCACCTCGCTTCAGCCGTTACGGGCGATCATACCAATAATTTGCAATCTTAACAAGAATGTCAAAGTCATGTAACAAGAAAGTCTGTTTTTATTAGACATCTTAATATCAAGTCGTCTTGTGCTTTCAGAATCGACGAATCTGCTGAGGTCGTTCATGCACCTCTTTGGCAGAGGACCTGTAACCAGAACTTGGTCACCACCTTAGCACCCTCTGACTCGCACAGATTTTGAAGAACTTTGTCATTTATCTCACCGTCAATCTGTAATAAAACATCAATAAGCGCACCTAATCTAAATGACACATAGTCATTTGATGCATGGTTATCGACTTCATTGGCTAAATGCTGTAACTCTCTAGCTAATTGTGCGCCCGCCATAGTTACTTAACCTTATACACGAAGCAAACGATCAGTGAGTGACGTGACGTTAGTCCAAAGCAAGTCAAGAGTAATCGGTCAAACGCTTCAATCTACGCTGAACCAATAGTAGGCAAGACCAACCCATCTAATTATCATACAAGACACAGAAAAGTAAGAATAAATTCAAGAATAAATAAATACATGCGATAATAAATAAATATAAAAATAAATAAACGTATAAATAAATAAATGTAAAAATAAAAGGAAATGATAAATAAAATAATCTAAAAATAAAATAAATAAATAAAAAAAAATTAAAAATGGACACAAAAAATAATAAATCAATTTAAAAAATGAAAAGAAAAGTTAAAGCTAAGATCAATAATAGCTAAAAAACGAATTATTTTGTTTTATCAAACCATTCATTCCTTTATTTATTTTCATATTATTACATTTATTCGTTTATATATTTATTTATTTATACATTTATTTATTTATAATTTTTGCAGGTTTAGTCCTCCATAAAGCAACTACAATACAACTATTGTCAAATTAGTAAAATGTAAGAAAAAGCAATATGTATTTTTCTCTCAAATTTTGATGTGCTCTTATGAATTCAGAGTATAACGCAGTATAACACAATGTAAGTAAATGGACTACAATAAGTACTGTGATACAATAAACCAAAAAATTACACTCCACTGGTTCTCAATATTTCTGCTTTTACATTTAACATTGTTTTTAAACTGATGGCAGTCAGTGTTTATTTTTCATTTGACAACATCTGCCTACAGGTCCACAACTGTGACAGTAAATACACACGCTCAATATAAGCAAGTCAAATCAGTCACATCTAACAAAACAACTAGCGTACACAAAATCTGGATATCGAGATAATAGGAAAAGTTTTATAATTTGTATGATTTGTACATAGAATTCCAATTTAACTCTCAAAAAATTTTAGAAACAAGGAAAACAAACTTGGTTACGTTTGTCCTTCAGAATTATACTACACAAAATCTGAACATTAAAATGCCGTTGGCTTTGATAAAGAAAATCCATGTTTACTCTTTACAGTTGAACACTGAAATATTCCAACTGTTGTTGTCACCAGCAGCAAAACCATTTATTCTTGATGTAATATTTTAGCAATAAATAAAACAAATTTAAATCAACTTATTTAAATTGAACTAACTAAAACAGGCTCAGCAGCTGATTTAATCCACGTAGGAGTTCCACAGTTTTGAACTCTTTTTGAGGTTAGATATAACTGAGTTTATAACAACCCTTATTGATCTGCATCTAAATCTGGCAACCAAAAACAATTGACACTTTTAGGAACGGCAGCGAAGTACATCTTGTCGCCACTAAACAAGGCTGCCACTGAATCAACAAATGTGTATCGTAACCCTGGACCACTCTGGACCTTTACTGGTCTTCCTGAAAAGGGTAGCACAGAGCTGGTGGAAAACCCTGACTCCTGGGCTGTTCATCCAGCAGAACCAAATCTTCAACGTCTTGTCCTCTGAACCTACGGCGACAAACTTTCACTGTCACTTTATGTCCTTGAAATACTTTAAGCGCCTCCTTGGATGCCATCGCTCTGGCGGCGCACTCATCGCGTCCATAACCCGTACCCATGTAGACGGTTTGGCAGCGCAGTTCACATACTTGCCCTTCTTTCTGGGTACGTCCCATAGGCAGATCAGGAATGTCTTTGAGTGGAACAAACACACAGTTAAGACTTGCCTTGCATGACTCCACACAACTGCGCAGGATCTCGAAATGTTCCAGGTTGGGACCGAAGCCGCCGGCAGACACAAGCTTCCATGCAACAGCCTTGTAGAGTCTATTGAAAAAGGGCTGATGTTTTGCAAGAGCCCCTGGTGGAGGACCCGATTTTACTGGATGCCCAACACTCCTCACATGAGGTTTGGTGTCTGTAAGTGATGGCATTTAGCAGTTTAGCAAAATGTGAGCAATAAATAAAATAATTATAGATTATATTTTATTTACCTGAGCTGGCAGGTCTTTTTGCTTTTCCCATGATTTCATCTCTAGTCTTCCACTCAGGGGTGTCTTTTACAGTGATTCCTTCTGCCATCTCCTTTATTTTGTCCATTACAGGTTGTGGATACCTGCATGAACCACACAGTTACTTTTTAAACAAATGCATTTTTATGAATATACAAAATTGAAATAACAGTCAAAGTGAGACAACAGTCATAAAATGACAATTACCGACAGCCCAGAAACACATGGTTGGCCCAAACCATGGACATAGAGAGCAGCCTGTCCAAACTAGGACTTGGAGTCCCAGGTTGGATTGTGGGAAAGACCTCAATATTGCGCAGTAGAAACTCTCTTCGAGCATGCCATTGTTTGTTCGTCTCACAGTGTGCTTTCAGTGATTCCACCCAGTTTGCAAGATGGGGATTCTGACTGAGAAACTCCGAGACAATATCTCCTCCTCTCTCTGCCGCCATCACTAAGAAAATAAAGCATAAGGTTAACCCATCTTAAGGAGTTCATACAGTCATAGATAGGAAAGTGTGTCCCACCTGTTAAAAAAACAATCATTGTGTAAAAAGGGCTGTCAGGTTCTGAAGGCTGTAAGTTATATCTAGAAATGTTACCCAGCGACAGAAAAACAAAGAGTTCATCTGTGGTTGCCTTGACAATATAACGTTTTATAGTGGACAACTCGCATACAAATCAGTATGTGGTTAGCTCAACGTAGTAAGTGTTAAATTCAATGTACAGTAGTTTTAGGATTGTTTTGATATTGTGAATCGAGATTATTTTATAATTTAGCCGAGCAAATGATCATTTTATAGTTACTGAAAAATATTTTAAAAATATATTGACGCTCTCCATGTAAGAGAGTACTATCTTTCTCTTGTAACAACTTTATTTTGGTTCACAGAGTCTAAGAAGTCGCCTCAAAATGACTTCACATGCTTTACTGAACGAAACAACCAACAACAAAAAAACAAGAAAGTTTACAACGGACTTTTGAGCAGGAAAGAGCACTCGTTACCTCTAAATGTGTTTTCTGTGTTGACTCTTCATCAGCTGTAAGTAGTAAAATATGATTTGAAGTGTCCGAGCGGCTCTGGCCGAGCACTTCCCCTGTCGCGCTCGGGATTGCGTCATCAACATGTGACCAAGGTTTTGGCGCTGTGAAAAGAATCATGATATGAAGTTTCTATTTGTGTTATCGTGTAGTTAATTTGATAGCGATATTTGACTTACAGTAAAATGATCCACGAGTTACTGCTGGCATTGAGTGGGTATCCTGGGACCATATTCACCTGGAATAAACGGAATGGATTGCAGGTATTTTATGCAGCAGACTATAAGTCTGTGATGCATACTGTACTGTAATGATGCATTTATTTCTGTGTAGGTGTATTACAGGGTGGTACAATTGCGATAGTACTGAATGAAAGTGTAATTAATAATGTAAAATACACCTATTTTTTCCATATTATTTTTGATTATTTCCATAATATATTATTTTGTAGTCAATGTGTCTCATGTACAGCTGCTTTGTAACAATGAAAATTGTAAAAGCGCTATATAAATAAAGTTGAGTTGAGATAATGTATATGATGGCCCTAAAAAGGTCTTACTATGCTACAGAGAAAGTGTCGATCAGAATAACCATCGTTTTTATACTTTTTTTTTTCTCTCTTCGAGGTTTGTCGTAAAATGTATCTGTAAATCTTCTTTCTATGCTGTTTTCTTATACTTCCTTTCACCTCTCCTGTCTAAAATGTTTTCATTCTGTAAAGCTGCTTTGCAACAAGGCAAAATTGTGAAAAGCACTATATAATTCAATTGAATTAAATATTTTAGGTTTGTTTGTAATGGTACATCAAATAATATTATATTGTAGTGAATCAGTAATATTTCAGCATGAAATGAGCTTCTTTAAAGGGTGTCGCTCATCATAGGTTTCCCAGGACCTGCCGTTCCTCCACCCCAGTGAAACCAGTGTCCTCAATCGACTCTGCAAAATCGGCACCGACTATGTGCGTTTCACAGAATTCATAGAGCAACACACAGGTCATGTCCACCAACAGGTAAGCAGACTTGATTCTGCATGCAAACTGCGTTTTCATTTCTGCATTTTGCAAATAACATGACACTGAATTGTGAATTATTTCTTAAACATGTTTTTGTGGTCTCCCTGTGTTCACACAGGAACACTATTCCACCCAACCGACTCAGTCTGGGCTTCATGGCATTTACCTGCGGGCATTCTGCACTGGACTGAACTCTATGCTGCAGCCTTATCGACAAGCTTTACTGGATCTTGAAAAAGAGGTTTTGCATTTGAAAAGTTAGGGATGCACCGATACCAAGCTCATGTACTCGTACTCGTACTCGTAATGACACACCGATACCAAAGACCGATACCTCACGTGACATACATATAGCCCTATGATTTCCGCAATGCGGAAAACGCGGACGAATCCAGGCATTTCCTAACAAGAAATTAGCGCTGAACAGCTAACGTAACAGTTAACGAAATATTCAGATACTGTTTAAATATGTATTCTGCTTGTTTTGAGTTACCGTGTGTGAAAGAGTGGTGCGGTTACGTGTACTGAACGCATTGTGCTTGTGGCGCTTTCAGCGTCAGCGTTTCACTGCACGAGGACACGAACACATAAACAAACACCATTTGCGGCGATCCGTCAAAATAAAAGTCCGGTTAACTTAAACGCTCTTTGCGGCGTCCCGTCAAAATAAAAGTCCGGTTGACTTGAACAAGTTATAATACACTCACATTTTACCACACCACCCCACCCCCCTTAAATGTTTTATAATTTGACCACAGAGTATATTGTTTACTTTAGTAAACTGAAGTAAATGTGTTAGTAAAATTGTGCTACTTATTATAAAAAATAGAACTTGATTAAAAAATAGTACTTAAATTTAGGTAGACCTAAAAAAAAAGAAAATGTACCAGTAAGATACTGGTTTATTAACATTACTGTACATTATACAGGCATCGTTTATAGGTATCGGTATCGACGAGTACCAGAAAAAAATATCGTTACTTATACTCAGTCTTTAAAAAATGGTATCGGTGCATCCCTAGTTACGATGGTTATAAAGTCATATTTGCAGATAATATTAAAGCTTGGACATTTTTCTAATAGTTTCTCGGCGATCCACACCTTTCCATTTCTCATGTAAACTACATGCTGGAGCAGGTAGGAATTCTTTTTTTAATATCTATTATCATTATCTATACAGTCTCTATACAGTTTAAATTAGGGCTGGGCGATATGTCAAAAATGTAAACTCGATAGTTTTTTTCTGTATTGATCGATTAACGATATTTATTTCGATAAATAATTAATTAAAAAACTGTATTTAAAATAATCTATTTTAAATACAGTTTATTAACAAAACAGTCTAACAAAAGTTGACTTTAAACCAGCTAAAATTAAATTAAACCAAGTCATTGATATTACCTAATTAGACGTGCACTGTTGCAACACAGAGGATATTAGGCCATAAACAACATGTACCAGTTCATTCAGTCTCATTTTGACTCAATTGACGCGTTAAATAAAGGGAGTGTTCATTCAGTACATTCAACCAATGAAAGGGCTCCGTTAGTGCGTACATTCGAACGCTATTGGCTCAGCTCCTGCGCACATTAACAACGCTGCAATAATGTCTTGCTCGAGTACGGTGGGATTCATTCAATGCATTCAGTGAACCTTAGTCTTTCAAAAAGGCATCTCACATAAACTGTAGTACATTTCTTTAATCATGCAAGCATCTTACATACAAGGTTTAATCTTTTAATGTGCAAACGAACTCACTTCATTACATCTCTAATCTGCACAGGGCAGCGCTGGTTTGTTTCATATGCACCAGCTCATGTTAGCAGATATGTTTACGATGGATATAAAATCCTTTGTGCTTGAGTTTCGAAGTAACTCGCTTGCAATTGCGCCTCAAGTTTGTTTCGTTTAACCGGCGATTGCGAAGGAAAATAAGACACTTAATAAACCGCGTTATGACAACTCAAGGTTAGTTTCACTTTCGTTTCCGCTTCCAGTCATGTTTTCCTCATGTTGAGTTTTCTTTGCCAAGTGCAGTATGAAATGGACTTTGTACTTTGACTCGCATGCTAAAAGCTGCACGCTGACTGACTGTTGTTGAGTTTATTTCTGCTGTCTGTTAGACTGTAAGATTTATCCATATCGAGTCAAAATGCCAATAGCTTATCATCGTTATCGACATAAATTCTATCGCGATTCGATATGATATTGTTTATCGGCCCAGCCCTAGTTTAAATGTTTCTATTATCAGCATAACAATGTTAGTTTTCTAAAAATGTTACAGAAAAATTAACTTAAAGGTGCTGTGTGAGATATTTTGGAGGATCTATTGACAGAAATGCAATATAATATACATAACTCTGCCTTTAGATGTGTATAAAGACCTTACATAATGAAGCGTTATGTTTTACTACCTAGAATGAGCTATTTCTATCTACATACACAGCAGGTTCCCTTGCATGGAATTCGCCATGTTGTTTCTACAGTAGCCCTAAACGGACAAACTGCTCTACAGAGTGCGTTTCATAAATATGTTATTTCTTTCGGCAAAGAAGCAAAAATGTGATGACATCTTAGTTCTGTTTCAGCCGCTGTAGTGCTTTGAAAGGGAGGGGTGGAATGAGCCGTTGGTTGCAATTTGCAACCTTCCCTGCTAGATGGCGCAAAATTTTGTACACTGGACCTTTAAGTTGCATAATATTCTAGTGTTAGTCTATGTGTTTTGTGAGCGTCGATGAAAGCAATGAAAATCTGACCTTTTAAAATACAAGTTTATATAAATTAACATGCTCACAGATTTGCCTATTTGATTTCTCATCTAGAAATAGTACAGAATCCCAAATATCATTTTTATTCATTTTATATCATAACCTTTAATTTGTTTATATTTTTCAGTGTAGAAACATTTAAACCCCACTGTATGTATTCTATATGTATACAATATAACATGCTATTGTTTATTCTGTTGCTCAGTTTCAGCTTCTCTTCCCGTCTGCGATGGTTGTCGTGGAAACCATAAAATCCCAGAAGGTCTGTAGTATGATAGCTGCCACCAATTTTCCAAAAAATGATGGCTAGGAAACATCACCGTTGCAAAAATGTTCTTCCCTCACTCGTCTTTAACAGATTCACGGCTGCCAGATCCTAGAGACAGTTTACAAGCACAGCTGTGGAGGTTTGCCTCCTGTTAGAATGGCCTTAGAGAAGTAAGCTCACATCTAAAACCCAATCCTAGCACAATCCTGAGACACCCTAATGCATAAACATGCAATATTATTTTCACTGCTCTAATGGTAGTGCGTTTTTTTCCCCAGGATTCTTGCAGTGTGTCACGGTGTGATGTATAAACAGCTGGCTGCGTGGATGCTGCACGGGCTGCTGCTGGATAAGAGTGAGGAGTTCTTCGTTAAGCAGGGCCCCAGTGCGGGTGGGGCCGCAGCATCTCAGGAGGAGGAGGAGGAAGACCTGGGTATAGGTGGACTGAGTGGAAAACAGCTCCGGGAGCTGCAAGACCTGGTTAGTCAAAAATGACCTGAATATGACTCTCCTGAGGTTCTGTCATTCAGGTCGTGACTTGTGATTGACGCAGTAATGAAGATTTTTTTTAATCCACAAATGGGAATCAAACCCATCGCCTTGGTGTTGCTTGCGCCATGCTCTGCCAACTCAGCTACAGGAACATCATTCATTTTTTGTACTGGCTGTTGTAATGTCATCCCAATTTATTCCTGTCCTTCTCTGTAGAGATTGATTGAGGAAGAAAACATGCTCGCTCCTTCCTTGCAACAGTTCTCCCTGCGTGTCGAGATGCTTCCTTCATACATCCCGGTCCGAGTAGCTGAAAAAATCCTCTTTGTTGGGGAGTCGGTACAAATGTTTGAGAATCACAATCAGAGCCCGTCCCGAGCAGGTGAATGGATGGCATGTGTCAGCAGCTGTTCCGTACTCGGAACATTTGTGAGGGATTTTCTTGTCTAACACTGCCCTCGTGTGGTTGTTCAGGGTCCATACTGAAGCATCAGGAGGACATGTTTGCTGCAGAGCTTCATAGACTCAAGCAGCAGCCTCTTTTCAGTCTGGTGGACTTTGAGAATCTTGTTGATGGCATTCGGAGCACAGTCGCTGAGGTTGGTCTGATATCTAA
This sequence comes from Triplophysa rosa, assembly GCF_024868665.1. Classification (NCBI taxonomy): domain Eukaryota; kingdom Metazoa; phylum Chordata; class Actinopteri; order Cypriniformes; family Nemacheilidae; genus Triplophysa; species Triplophysa rosa. The sequence continues at coordinate 28,989,690 of NC_079890.1, forward strand.
AATGTTATTTAAGGGTGAATCTCACAGAGCCTAGCCAGAAAACGTACATTTTCTAGATAAATTTAATTCAATTCATGAAAAACCGTCTCAATACATAAAAGTGTTTTCTTTTATTTCTCTTTAATTTTGGAGTAAGATTAAAGCACAACAGTCACACCAGATGAATTTATGTTTGTCCCTTTTTTAATTCTGTAGCATTTATGGACATTAATGGTGGAAGAATCTGATCTCTTGGGACAGCTCAAGGTACATAAAGAAATAGAGAAGACAATTTTAATGTATGATACATATGGTTTTGCTTTTAATAACAAGTGTTATGTTTTTATTAAGATCATAAAGGACTTTTACTTGTTGGGTCGTGGTGAATTGTACCAGGCTTTTATTGACCTTGCTCAGCATATGCTAAAAACCCCACCGTCTGCTGTTACTGAACATGGTATTCAAAAACATTTTACTATACATTTATACCATTTAATATTGATAACCTCTTCAATAAAAAATCTTCATTTTCATTCACAAATTCGCAATATATTTTTCAGATGTCAATGTGGCCTTTCAACAAGCAGCACACAAAGTTCTGCTCGACGATGACAATCTTTTGCCCCTCCTGCACCTCACCATAGACTACCAAGGGAAAGAAGGCAAAGGTATCGCCCGCACACCAACCGCATTCCCATATTAAATACTTCACATAATAAATGGATCTCGTCGCTTGCAGAGGCTTCTGGGACTCGAGAGGGCACCACTCCTCCACAGGAGACTTCTCCTCGCGAGGCTCCGCCCACTGGTTGGGCTGCGCTGGGATTGGCTTACAAGGTTCAATGGCCCCTGCATATTCTTTTCACCCCTGCTGTGTTGGAAAAGTACGTCATTTCGTTTTAACTATTAGTATTTTTATATCTGTTTATTCAAATTGCATCAACATCACAGCGGCCCGCATGTTATATTAATCTGCTTTTTTATTCTTCGTAGGTATAATGTGGTGTTCCGTTATCTGTTGAGTGTCCGTCGAGTCCAGTCTGAGCTGCAGCACTGCTGGGCCTTACAGATGCAGCGCAAGCATCTCAAATCAAACCAGATGGATGCCGTTAAATGGAGACTCCGCAATCATATGGCCTTCTTAGTGGACAATCTTCAATATTACCTGCAGGTAATCTCGTAGAAAATATGTTTTATTTATGTAACAAGAATGTTTTATATTCTGTAAATTATACTGCCATTTCCTTTATTCTTCATCAGGTGGATGTTTTGGAGTCCCAGTTTTCACAGCTCTTACAACAAATCAACTCCACGCGAGACTTTGAGAGCATCCGACTGGCCCATGACCATTTTCTCAGCAATTTACTTGCCCAGTCTTTCATTCTGCTAAAGCCTGTGAGTGTCCAAACCAAACCTCTCTGTATCTCAAGAGTCATGCAGTGTGTTTAAAAAGGCGCTTCATTTGGTTGTAGTTTAATATTAAAGGGACCATATTATGTTAATCACTTGTCAAAGTTAACCCTTTCTTTCTCATTTTCATAATATTCTTCTAGCTTTTTTAAATTTACAGTTCAGTTTTTTGACTAACAGTTCTCTTCTGACAGTCAGTGTTTGCAATGGTATTCTTTAAATTGATTATGAACTACTGAAAATTAGCTTTTTCATGACCCCTTCAACTGTTTCACTCTCAGGTGTTTCACTGTTTAAATGAAATTCTGGATCTCTGTCACAACTTCTGTTCCCTGGTCAGTCAGAACGCTGGTCCTCTGGAAGAAAGAGGAGCAGGCCAGCTAGATATTCTGGTTAAGGTAGCTTTGTCTGTGTCATTCGATTTTGAAATATTCCATAATCAAGATTGTATTACTGTAGTATGATGCTGTATTTTCACATGACAGGGTTTTAGTCGTCAGTCGTTCCTGCTCTTCAAGATTCTTTCCAGTGTGCGTAACCACCAGATAAACTCTGACCTGGCTCAGCTGCTGTTACGACTAGACTACAACAAATACTACACCCAGGCAGGAGGCACGCTGGGAAGGTAGGCCTGAGTAATGCAGCATTATCCTGAGTTGATTCATGCAAAAAATTAAACTAATGGCATGTTTGTCCTCCTGTAGTTTTGGGCTATAGAGCAGAGTTTGAAGATCTCAGATGCACACCTTTCACAAATGTCCATTTCAGCTTATTAAAAGCAATTGTATAATACAGTACGTGTCAGTTTGTACATTAAATTGTTAATATATGTTATGCTTATGTCTCTATATCACTGTTTGTTTGTTTCTTTCTTGACTTTGACAATGAATTGTATATACTGCAACGGTAAAAATATATGGAAATGTAAGCATCAGTTGTAAAATAAAACATTAAAATAAAACAATCAGACTTGTTTTATTTTGTAAAAACTATATACAGCAAAATGCATGCACTAAAACACAGAAGACATTTAAAAGACAACATGTCAGTGTTTTATGTAGACGGATTATGACAGAATTCAGAATTACTGTCGAAGCTGAGGCACTTTCCACAGATCAAGCTCTGAATGAGCCACTCCAGAGAGACGAAAGGCAGGCCCGGGGTCACGGGTTTCACTGCATCAGATGCAGCCACTGCCAGATCAAACTTACCAGCAGGAATGTCTGTCGGTGAACAAAATTGACATCATGTTTTATCACTGTCACCCAACCACTAAATGGTTTATATTAAAAGGTACAGAAAGTATTTCTGTTTGACAAATACATTTAGACCTAAAGACATGAACAGTACTTGACAAATGTTACTAAATGTTTTATTAAAATCACACTCGCATAAATACAGTCATTTGAATGGTTTAAATCAAGCCTCAAGAACAATAATGATGGTGGCCATCATAACAATCACATGCCCAGTAATACCACACACTTTATTTTAAATTCAACTGAGATTTAATGAGTAAAAAATACGTAAAGAAAATATGTTTTTTTTGCATTGGGTATTTCTACAATGACATCAGTAAATATGTCTGTATTCAATATTACGGTTTACTGTGATAATTACTAGAACCTTCAAAGAAACAAATAATTCTAGGTCATTTATTGTCTAGATATAAGTATTAGCATACTTGTTCACATTTCTCTGAATTTACAGAAGCATACTTTCCATTATCTACTAACATCAAATATACTTAGCATACTCATCTATCAAAAATGTATACCATCACATGTGCAGACTTTAGAACGGTAGATTTGCAGACTAGTGCCGATACAATATCTAAGTGAAACAAATGACTTAGTATACTCTACTGTACTGTAAGTTTAGCGCTATTACTCACCAGAAATGTTTTCGTTTTCTTTGTGGTGATGAACCTTTGCTGCACCACCCATGGAAAGCAAAGAGGTCCACAAATCTACACGATCCTCTAATAGAAGCAGCACCTTCAGGGCTTTAAAGGGGTTACAGCGAGGATGCCTGATAGAGAACGCAAGAAAACACACTTATGACCAAACATATATTGGAACATTAGTCATACTAACCAAACATGACAATAGCCTATGTTACCATTCCACAATGCCTCCCTCCAGCCCCAGACCGGCAGGCAGCAGGTAGTTCCTGTAGTTGAGGAGTTTCTTCTCCTGACTGCAGTCCCTCACCCACATCTGAGACACACAAGGAACACCACCTGCCACACACAGCAGATACTTCCTGGTGCGACAGTGCTGATCGGCGATCAGCAAGCTCTGATAGGCTGCTTTACACTGACAATGCAGAAAACACACGTGCATAAACAAGCACACAAATGATTTTGTGCAGCACTCGTTTGAATATAGTCTCACCTGTTCTTCATTAAAGTCAGGCAGGATCATTCCTCCTCCGGCCTCCAGCTGTCTCATTGTATATTCTTTGTTATATGGAGCTCTCTGCACGGATTCTAGTAACAGAAGAATTAGGTTTTGAATTGAAAACCCCACATCAATCATACCTGCAAGTAAGATGTTTTTCTTTCTTCACCTTCATCCTCATCACTGGGCTGGTGGTTGGAGTCCCTCTCACTTTCAGAGGACGCCGTCAGCATGAAGACGAAGCCCATGAACAGAGAGGAGTTTTCAGGGAGAGGTCCGTGTGTCGCCACCAGGTCATCAGGGTCAGGCGGCAAATCAACACCACTTCCAGATGTGTTACAAGCAGCTATCTTCTGCCCTGTTCAAAATCAAGAAAACACTTAAAACATCACATAGTAGTTATGAAACACTCGGCCCAACAATTATTTTGAACCAGTGACTTGGTGGTTAAAGTACAGTATATGAATTGTGAGGAATTAGGCACCACTCCCATCCACCCTGTTAAAGGGATAGTTCACCCAAAAATGAAAATTCTGTCATCATTTACTCACCTTCGAGTTGTTCCAAATCTGTATAAATTTCTTTGTTCTGATGAACACAGAGAAAGAAATTTGGAAAACCTTTAACCAAACAGTTCTTGGACCCCATTGACTACCATAGTCGGAAAAAATACAATGGTAGTCAAAAGTGCCCCAGAACTGTATGCTGTCCTACATGCTTCAAAATGTCTTCTTTTGTTCTCAACAGAACAAAAAAATGTTAAAAGTAATTTTTCCTACTATGGGAGTCAATGGGGGCGAGATCTGTGAGTAAATGATGAAAGAATTTTCTAAAGAGCTCACCCACCCACACACAAACAAACAATAAAATGTTATGCCACATACCAGTCGCTGTTTAAAGCTGATGATCTGCATTCCATATAGTGGAAACGCAAGCACTATTTATTCACACCTTTAATTGCTTTATCATCAGTTTTATATTGTAATATGTATACAACAATAAAAACAGTAAGGGAGAGGCACTGATCCAGAGTTCATTAAAAACACATGACAAAAAAAACCTCTCTAAACTGAGACATAATTTCATAGATATTAAAATGCATAAAACATTCTGCACATATTGCTAAAAACAATAAAAGCCTGTAAAATTAAGTAATAAAATGTCCTGTAGTGCAAATGCTGGTCCACACTGTGGCATTATAAATGGCGGTCTATACAAAGGGCATCGTACCCACTGTTGCCCCGCCCCCCCTGCGTCCTCTTTTTGTGGGTGTTCTTTCATCCTCCGTTCCACTGTTAAGCTTTCGCTTCCCTGGGGTTCTCGGGCTGTTGGTTGCACTGCGGTTAGGGGTCGTTGTTTCGCTGGGGTTCCCTCTGCGTCGCCGTTTACCTTCTACCAGGTTATCTATGAAAAAAACAGCATGAATTATTGTTTTATTATTGTATTGTAATTATTGTATATCATTATTGTAACTGCCTTATATGAATTACATTTACATTTAGTCAATTAGCATATGCTTTTATCCAAAGCGACTTACAAAGAGTTCAGGGAGCAATAAGCGATATGTCATACAGGAGCAATAATACAATAGGTGCTAATACAAAGTTACTAGTTTCAACAAAAGCTAAACCACTACCTGTTGAGAGAATGAGAGAGGGTTTTTTTTCGTTTTTTTTTTCTTCATTTGTCTGTCAAGTATTCACAGAAGAGATGGGTTTTAAGTTGTTTTTTGAATGTCATCTGATGACATTTTTTATATGGGATCAGGATGTTTTGGGAGGAGGTATTTTCCCTGGCTTTTTTTCAAACTGAGGCTTGGTCAGAACTGGCATCCACAGAATCTACTAGAAAGTCACATGAATGTGAACACTCACCTAGGCTTATATCACATGCCATGGTTTGGGGTGTAGATGGTTCGTAGGGCCCCAGTCCATACGGCTCCCTCAAGCGGTTGCCTTGTTCCATGCTGAGGATCACAGATGTTCTGTTGTACCACATACTCTGGCCATCTTTCTCCACACAGTACAGGAACTCAGAGCCTTGAGTCTTATGGCCCTTCACCATACCTGAATATCAGCAAGACACCAACAAGACTTAAAACTGAATTAAAGTCTTTTTAATCACAAATCACTGTTTATTTGAATGCACGTATAATGCACATCAGATATTTAGATGCAAAATGCAACCTAGCAGATAATAAAGATTTGACTTGCTTTAATGCAAATTATAGGCTACTTAGCTAATAGCCTTAGGTCACTGACACTTGCATGACACACACATACGACCATTACCGAATGCCAATGTTAATAGCTCAAAAATGTTTGGAATATGAATAACTTTCTGACACGGTTTCACTTTGGAGGACATTTGTTAATCCACTGGCGTCTCACGGATTACTTTCATGATGGATAAATGTGCTTTTTCGAGAATGAATCGTGACCCCTAGAATCTATATGACTGACTTTCTTCTGCTGAACACAAAAGAAGATATTTTGTCCGACAAGCTTCCGATATCAGCCATGTGCTCCCAGTGTAAATGTGTGCACTCCCTGGGGAAATAGTCAAGAATTTCTGGAAAAATGACATGCTGATTTCAGACAGAAAGGTCTGTTGCATTAAGTGTTTATATTTACTTCGGGTCGAGTTTTGGTCGGCCATGATGATGATCCTTCTTTGTGAAAACGAAAGTAAACTTTTAAATATTAGTTCAGTACAGAAAAGAATAACAGTCCATAAGTGTCTTAATCTTTATTTGTTAACTACAACAAACACAGTACAGCTGTTGCTTTACGACTTCATTGCTGAAAACGTCTTTCCTTTAAAATGTCACTGCAAATGCTGCTCTCTGAAGGCTGTAGGTGTGCTCATCACATCACAGGGATGCAAAGCAGAAGTAATATATCAATAAGTATTATATTCCGCCTTAAAACACCACTTCCCGAACACTTCCGTCTGTAATTCATACATTAATGATTCCAACAATATCATGTCTCGTATCTGTATTGGTATAGCTGTGATGTACTTTTCTCCTTCATTTAGAATGATTTTTAGAAGTTATAACTTAGTTATTGTTTATCCTTATAGTGTGAACATCCATTAAAGCTGGGTATATATCTCTCTGTTTACTATTACAATAATTAAAAAGCTTTTTTTTACATTAATCACCAAAGCTCTACTATGCCAGGCTTGTCGGACTGGTTTGTTTGTCGGACAAAATGGCGGTCAGTCACGGGGGCACATAATATGGTGTTTGGTCAGATCGTCTGTCAATCAAACTGCTTGCGAAGGGTCAATTAGTTAGGACTAATCAGTCTTACTTTTCTTATTTCAATAAGACCAATCTACCTTTTAATGTAACTGACTGAAGAAGTTATGACCAGTCTTGAAGTCGGAGGGAGCGAAGAAAAGAAAGACAGAGTGATCGGACACAAGCCCGAAACCGAATAAATATTGGACGGCTTACACTCGGAGGTGAAAGAGGCAACAGGTTGCAAAACTAATGGAGACCTTGCCATCCCGCTACTGGATTTATAAGTCTTATATATAATTTTTTTCTTACTGTCTTAGTGTGAGCTTTTTTATTATGCTGTGTTCAGGTTGTTCATTGGTGTACTATTGGCTCACAATTTGTAACCGTAAGGTAGCCGAGAGATGAGGTAATGTTGCCAGTTCCGATAGCTAGCATGTCGTGCCTCGTCATGAATGTGTGTAATGCTTGTAAACGATGACTTCCAAACCAAAATAAATGTTTCATGGTCAAAAGTTGCAGATTCCTTAGTTCATGCATGTAATCCACATAATTGTTGAGCAGTTCAGTCGTTGAGTAAGCTAATGTTATCAGTATCTGTAGTTACCATGCTAGGTAAGCTACCATGCTATTACACAAAACAAAACGCTTGGTCGCGAGTGTGTTTAGTAACTTCTGAAAATATAACTACAGAAAAGTACTATTTTCGGAGATTACTACGCACATTCACGTCCATGCGTTGTGTTTTGGGTAAATGCAAATGTGCTACGTAAGTTAGCTACGCGCTATCAGCTTAGTCAACAAATTCACGTTTATTGCGCTGCCCACAAGGAAGCTTATACAGCGACAGCATTTACGACACTGGTAACAGACAATTGCGCTTATCAACCACATGGGGGAACCGTAAGCCAATGTTACATAGTATCGCTTTAATAAAATTCAAACAGTGTTTCTGTAAATCATACCTATATTGAAGTACTCCTTGTCAGTCAATGCTGTGACCTCTGTTTCCAGAGGAATAGGATCACACAGTAGGATGTCCTTCCCCTGTACCTCACACTCCTGGTTGTCATCGAACAGAAGGCGGAAACGGTTCTCTCCCAGGTCTCGCGTGATACTCCCAGAATAAAAGTAGGAGTTGGACGACCACTTGGCCAGCACACGCAACCCAACAAAACTGCTGGTGCCAGTACTGTTGTCAGGGGAGGTGGTGTTGAGAGAATCAGAGCGGCTTGTAGTGCTCAGCTCTACCGGGCTGCCTGGTGCTTGGGCATGCCGCTGGACATACGGCTCTTCCTCTGACGAAGATGCCACCTGGCCATGGGCGCCACCTCTCAGCCCTGCCCTGCCTCCTCTGAGTATTAGCAGGGGATGGAAAGATCAACAGAAGAGATGGTAACCACGTGATCATCAGAACATCCATAAATTCAACAAATAAAAAGAGGTTATTCAAAAGCCAGACCAAGAAATGTTAATACTACTTTCTAGAAACCTTTTTGAAAAGAGAAAGATTCATGCAAGGTGAACAAATAACAGATTCACAGTGGTTTTATAAATTGGGTTTGCCTATTTATGGGCCTACAGTGTTTGTGGTCCGTGTTAGTAAGTGTACCCAGCGCAGCTCACCTACGCAGCGGGCTGCAGGAAGGAGGCCTTCCTCGCCGGGCACAGCCACGGGGGCTCAGCTGGGTCTTGACCCGAGACCCCCGTGTATCCGTCACCTCTGACCCCACCGCCACACTGTGGCTCCTCGGCTGCTGCCGTCCCCCCCACCTGGGACTGAGTGTAAACACACAAGGAGAGGATGCGCTCAGCTGAAACGCCCTCGACCAAATGTGCATGGGAGCAGCAGCCATAAGAGGATGGTGAAATTTATATTGCTATATAATTTTGTGTCTAGTAAGAAGGTGAGAAGATGCTTGATGGAAATAAGCATATTAACAGCCACACACACACACAAGACATTCTATACAACACACAGAATTACAAGTGTGAACATTCCCCAAATAAAACACGGTGTACGCTTTTGGAAACGTGGGTGTCTGAATCAGGGTTGGGCAAATTTAAAACAGAACTCATGTTTAAAGAAACAACCCATATGTTCTGTGTATAATAACAGATTTATGGGTACTTTGTATAATTAATAATTAATTTAATTTTTTAGTACATTCACATCAATTGTATAATTTCATAAAATGTTCTAATTTTAATTCAATTTACATTCAACATTCTCAATTCAATTGTTCAACCCTGGTCAGCACAGAAGCAGCAGTCAGTGATGAAGAGACTTGTGTTAATTTAAGAGTTAGTAAAAGAAACCATGCACAGGACCCTACGCTTCAACTCACCTGCCGGACTTGCCCCCTCGACTGGGTGGCATAATAAAATCATGCATTCTGATGGGCCCCAGGCCCCCACTGCTGGTCCCGCTGGAGCTGTGATGTGATGGGGCCTTCGAGGAGAGCGAACTGATATCAGCCAAGTCTCCAGATGTCATAGAACTTCCTGTGCGGGATGGGGAGATGTCATTATCCACAACACAGCGGTCCAAGATGGGTTCCTCCGACTCCTTGGAGAAAAGATACAGTTTGAGTAACCTTAGCCTGTCTTTCTGATCGGTCAATGTCTAGTCAATCATCTGGGACTAAGAACCCAATGTAAACCAAAGTAACATTTCTTACATGGGTAACCTTGCGTTCAACCTCTCTGCCGTCTTCATAATAGACATCCGTAATGATGCGAGTAACAGTCGTGCGGACCTCCTGGATGGTGCGGACATGTCGGCGCATGGATGAACCAGGTTGGGTTCTGGTGGGTGTGCTTTGCTCTCCCTTAAAGAGATGAAGCTTGAAGATTAAGCTAACTAGATAAAGCCCTTATCTTAAACACAATTGAATATGGTTTCTTTTAAGACTACACTCTTAAAAATAAAGGTGCTTCACGATGCCATAGAGCAACCTTTTTTGTCTAAATGATCCATAAAGAACCTTTAACATCCGAAGAACCGTTCTGTTTCACAAAAGGTTTTTGCGTCGAAAAAAGGTTCTTCAGATTATGAAAAGGTAAGAAAGAACCTTTGACTGAATGGTTCTTTGTGGAACCAAAAATGGTTCTTCTATAGCATCGGTGTGAAGAACCTTTTAGGCACCTTTATTTTTAAGACAGTAGAAAAGTCATTTGGAATAGCTGTTATTTCATTTAGAAATATAGTGTTAAAAAACTTACCTTTGCAGACAGGTTGTGTGGTCCAGACAAATCAAAACTAGTCTGCTGAGACACAGCTCTCTGTAAAAAAATCATCCAAAGAATTAATAAAGCATGGCATCATTCATCTAATAAATCCTAAAACCCAACCAATGACTGTCTCACTTTGCCGGAAGGACTGCTGGTGGAGGTGATGTCCACGCTAGTTTGCTGGGACACGGCTCTCTGGCGAACAGGTGTGCATGGTGAAGGTCTTTCTGAAGTAATGAGGACCTCTTCTCTGGGACCTTCTCTGGGAGGGGAGAACAGACCACTGAGCAGAGGCTCAGAATTTGCATTCGTAGCACGAGGATGCTGAGACTGATGTGATACAGCTTCACTGACTCGGTAGGAGGATCTATTGCCCTCTGTCACTCTCGGACGGTTGGGGGGCAGTCCTGAGTCATTCATGTTGATGGGGCTGTTGAGCGTTTGGCTCTGTTGCCTGCTGGAGACGTGAAAAGAAAAGAATGTGTTGGTTTGTGTTTTTATATGTATTAACTCAACGTTACAGTTTTTTAAACTATAGTAATGTTTCAATGTTGCGTTAGGTTAAGCCTTGTTGTATTGTGTTCCTTTTTCAATTATGACGTTTGGGACTACACAACAGCACATAACATTTGATATTCATGCGTATAACTACAGTTGCACACACACAGTCAACTTGCTTTCAAGTGTTTACAGACTGGCTTTGAGTTCCACTATGGTGACGACTTACAGCTAGGGCTGTCACGACAATGAAATTTGGCTGACGGTTAATTGTCTAATAAATCGTTGTGATTATGACGATTAATTGTCTGTTTTAGGGCTTTGACATTTAATTCTCATACATTTTTGATTCGGCTTTGAAACGACCATATTGTTCTGAATATAAGACTATGTGGTCATTATGTTTAAGGTGTAGGCTTTTACGTGTCAATAATGCAACCTCCAAATACTTGTAAATTGAGTAAAATGGCTGAATTGAAGCCACCATTAAAATGCTATCAGTCATAGAAAAGCGTCTAGTCGGTTTTTTCTCGAATGCAAGACTAGACTACAATAAAATTTTACTTCTATGTTAATGAAATTTTAGTAGGCTGGTTTTCACACTGAAATGATTATACATTTTTTTAAAGTGATGGTGTTGTTGGTGTGTTGATGGTGTGTCACTAAAATATGCAATATGCAGGCACTACAGCTCCCCCTTGCGTCTTCTATAGAGATGTGCAATAATTGCGATGTTCTGAAACCATCAGCCCTACTTACAGTTGCCCATAGAAACAGCAGCTAATGAAGCATCTATGTACATATCTAGAGCACCAGGAAATCACTTCATGGAAGAACCCAGTTAATCCCAACATGAGGCTGTGGAAATAGGCCATACTCAAATCTCCTCACAACCCTGACCAGAGAAGAACAGCACCAAACCTACTTAGAGTTCCCTTGGTATTAGATATTTTTAGGAACCTAATTTATAACCTCACCCAAAAATTCAAGGTTATTTGTGCTCAAGACAATTGAGACAGAGCATACATTTTTGTTTTGGAGCAATTGTGCCCCTACAACACTGCAACATTTACCTTATTAACATCTAATAAACAAATGGGTAGCACTTTATTTTATAGTCCTGTTTCCCATGTACGTGCTGTGTACTTATTACAGTAAATATAATAACTAGGTACTAACCCTTAACCTACCCCTAAACTTATACCATGTAGTTACCTTATACTACTATATTCTGACATAATGGCTGAAAGGCAAACGTATGCGTATAAGCTCACGAATATTAAGTTACTTGACTGCATGTTCCAGGAAGACTGACAGGCAGTGTCACTTTACATTGTTATTTGTTTTTGTATGCTTTTTTTGCCTGGATGGAAGTAAACAGTAGCCAATCACAGTATCACTGGACCCAGTCTGCCCTGGTAGTAATACTGGTGGTAATGCAATACAAAACATTCAAAATGTGACATTACAGACTCATTTCAGAGGTCTATGGTACCTGATAGGAAGACCACTGGACTCTACTTCATCCTCCACATGGATCTGCCTGTGTGCTTCCCGGACACGACTAAAGACAGACGGACTGAAAAAGACATGTCATTTTCCATGTGTACTTCATTACAAGCTAGGCAATACTATCTTATTCCTGACATGACATTCAGGGACACGGTTAATGATATCTGACAATGAGCCACACTAACTTGCCAAATATTGACATGTTCGCGCTGTTATTGAAAAACTGAAAAGTTTTGGAATCAGATTTTTACTCTCAAAATAGAAAACAAACCAACTCCTAAATACAGTATTTACCCTCCCCACTGTTTAGATCTGCAGTTAAATGAAACCTATTGCACTTGCAATCTCTAGGCATGATTAATATTTGTATTGCAGTGTTAAATGACTGTGAATCAGCAGCTGTGAGTGACAGAAGAGAAATGAATCCAGCCCACAGATAAGCTTCTTGCATAGCAACCTCCACAGGTTACCTGGTTACAGCCATGGCAACAGTGGTAGCCTTGGAGACAGAGACGTCCTCATCTGTTAATGGTGGTTCTGGGAAAGCATTCAAATCAATCTCGTAAAAAAAGCAGTCAGCTTCACACTACTAAGTAAAACTTTCAAATGAAAATTGTTGTTGTAAAATGTATACATCTAATTGTCCAATCAATATATAAGTGTTTAACGTATAGAAAACATGCATATATGGCCACGGAAAAAATTATGAGAACATTATTCGTTTGAGACTAATTTGTTTTAGCTTTTCCTAAGTACAAATATTACTGTTGTATTGCTTAAAAGTATTGTATTGCCCCAATATTTTTATTTAAAATTTGGGGCAAACATTATTAGTAATAATTAGTGTCATTTTACCTAAACACATACCTGTACATAGAAATTCATAAAAACAGAAAATAATTTTAAAACAGTCTCTTAATTTTTTCCTGTGGCTGTATATCTAAATATTATGACTATATATTTAGCATGTATGCGTTATTAAAAAGTCGATGTGTATAAAAAAAGGCTTTTACTCTGCAGGCTGAAATGTTCGGAGCCTGAGCTGCCCTCCTCCACTGGGGTCACCAGTTTCATCCTCAGACTCAGTTTCCCATCTCCCTCCATCACAGCTGGCTCCTCGCCCTCTCTGCTCTCCTCTACCGATATCTCACTAGCCGCCATTGTCGTCTCCCTGGTAACGTCGCCCTCTGACGGCTCCGAGAATGAGGTCATCTCTGAAAAACGTCGGAACGGTACAAAGTAAAAACACAACAGGAAGTATATTACGGGGGAGGGGTGTTCGGCACCAGATCAGCATTCTTATATTTAAACACATGTATCCAAAAGTTACGCAATAAATAAAGAGGGGACACTCACCAATAGGAGTGCTGTGCCTTGGTGTCTTTTTCAGCTGACTAATTTGTGGAGGAGTCGCACTTACTGCAGGGCGGATCAACTCGCCCTCTTTGGGCAAAGTAAAGTGAAACGGAAGCTCTGGCCGGGAAAGAACAAAAGACAACAGCTAGTTGGATATACTGTGGACAGGTTATGTAACAGCCGGGGATAATAGATCATTTGTTTGCAGAATAATCCCACCTCCAGAGCTGTCGCTCAGACTTTTGTTGGCGGCATTGTCCGAGTTCATTCTCTCCTGGTCTTTGCGCTGTCCTGCTTCACCGGCCCTTGGGCTCTGTGACTTAGTTCTCTCAAGCTGTAAAGGTGAAGCCTCAGTTGATCTCAGTGGCTGAGACCCTGACATCTTGGCTGTTTTCTCCTGCACGGATCCCCTGGTAGGTTGAGAGAAGCTTACGAATGGCTGGGACCTCTTTTCCTTCACTTTCTCCTGAGAGACCCTCTGGCTCTCCTCTAGCACCACTACACTAAAACTCTCCTCTTTGCTGGAGGACTGGAGATCCCTAAGCTTCTCTTTTTCTTGCTTTCCATTCTCCTCCTCCATGGGTTCTGGAGAAAGCACCTGACTTTGAGACAAGGCCAAGTCGAGTCTGCTCTCTTCACCTTTCACGGTACTCTGTATCTCACCTTCATCCATCAGCTCCTCCTCCTCAGTATTTTTAACACTGTCTGTAATAACACTGTGGCTGTGTATCGTTGGCTGACTCAGTTTTTGGCTTTCAACGTGTTCTTTTTCATTCTCTGTATTCTTTTGAGAGGAAACAGTCAGGACAGATAACGACTGAGATTGTGAAGGGACAGGAACAGGAGTACAGGTTATAGGTTCAGCTGCTGATAGTGGGGTTTTAGAAGAGCTGGCGGTTGGCAGATCTGTGGTTTTACTTTTCTGTGGTACAGAAGTGGTGTCTGACACACAGTATGCACTAACAGACAGCTGGGATTGAGCGACACCCGGGGTAACGCTTATATTCGGGTTTTCTACGTTACCAGACTGTGAGAACTTTTGAGAGCCACGGTTTTCCACTTTTTCAGGTGCATTTTTAGAATCCATCACTTTATTTTGTGAATTCTGAGAAGTTTTGTTTGATTCTGGGTCCATACCATTCTTGCTCACATTTTGGGAGTGACATTTGGGGTCAGAATTACTCTTGTCGACATCCAGAGTTCCTTCTTCTTCAATCTGTGTGGCTTGACTATCCTCTTCAACAATGAATGCCTGAGTCTTCTGAGAATGATTGTTTTCACTGCTGATCTCCAACTGAAAGCATTCAGCTACCTCTGAGGGTTGTGAAAAGCTGCTTGAAGGCTTTTTTACTTTCTCTGGCGGGCCAGTTTGTTTGGGTGTTTCTAACTCAGTTAGTGATTGGCTGTTTTGTGGAAGCAGCTTCCTCTTTGAAGACTCTGTATCTGGACTATTGTTGCCAGGTTCAAGGCTTGGAGTGGAAATAAACACATCCTACACAAAAGAAAAGTACTGTGTGAACAAAACAGTGTGAATTCAAACCCAAAGTTAATCAGAACAGTTGATGCTTACATGTGAGAATTCAGGCTGGCTGGGCACAGAGAGGCTTTTCTCCAGAACAAATCCAGGGGGATTCTGGAACACTGGACTGGAAGCTGTGGGTTGTGGTTTGGGGCAGGGGTCCATGTCCATTGGCTCCTCCTCTCTCCCTTGATGCTGGTCCTCAGGTGGGCCAGATGTGTCCATTGGGGATCCAGCAGCTTCATTATAATCCAAACAAAATCATTTAGTAGTGATTTTAGAAAGCCTTTTACAGCACATAATCACCACCTGTGTGTATAATGGACTTACTCTGATCTTTTTCTGTTGGTGAATTTGGGACTATGTAAGGGGCTTGACTTAAATTGTCCTGAGTGGCCGCCACAAAGTCAACAGACTGCCTGAAAATGAAAGAACACATGGCATATATTGAACAGAGCAAAGTTTATCAGCATTTGAAGGGACAGTTCACCCAAAAATGAAAATTCGAAACATTGTTAACTCACCCTCAAGTTGTTCTAAAAGCTGTATAAAATTATTTCTTCTGTTGAACACAAAAAATATATTTTGAAGAATATGGCAAAATAAACCGTTCTGGGGCACTATTGAGTACCATTGTAGTTTTTTCCCTACTATGGAAGTCAATAGTGCCCCAGAACTGTTTGGATACAAACATTCTTCTAAATACCTATTTTTGTGTTCATCGAAACAATAAGATTTTGACACTTTTGGAACAGCTAGGGGTGAGTAAATGATGACCGAATTGTTATTTCTGGGTGAACTATCCCTTTCAGACGGATGTATTAAAAAATGTATTTACTGAAATTATTTTTGATCATTATTAACTAATTATTCTCGCAATGTTCCAGATCAATATGACATTCTGTCTTCTACTGACCATCAAGCAGCAGTTAACCTTAATGTTGACTTTCTGTCTGTCACACAAAATGCGTAGAACCGATACTCCCGAATGTACAAAACACATATCAAAATTCAGACTAAAAGTAAATTCTTACTGTGAAAGACTCTCATGCACAAGTATGCGCTGGCCAGACAGGTGAAGCAAGCGAAGACTGTGTGCAGGTGTTGATGTTGGCATAGCGCAGCTGTCTAACTTGATGTCTGTAAAAGTAAACAAAAGGGTTAACAATAAACAAAACAAAAACTACAGCAAATCACAGTTAATAAATGGAATAATGTGGGTGTCTACCATTTTGCTCTTTATCAAACAGGTCATCCTGAGAGGAAACGATGTCATCATCTTCATTCTCCTGACTGTCAGCTACTTGAGAGTGCAGTATAGCCTGAACACTAAGCTTCCTGCTTTCCCCATCCTGAGGCCCTGAAGAGCTCTTTGAGCTGACCTCTGACCTACAACGAGATCAAAGTTACCAAATTGATAAAAACTGAGAAACTCTTCATTGGTATCGTGGCTGAAAAAGATGCTTGCCCTCTAGAACTTCCATCCTGACAGGCTGATGTTCTCTCTGAACTCTTCAAGTCACCTGAGAAAAAGAAACCAAAACAAAACCCATATTAGAAATGAAATGGAAGTGGATTAAACTAAATGAAACATCCAATAGGTTTAATTAAAAACGGTGAATCAAATATTTGATTTACATTGACTGGCTAGGTTCGGACTATCTCTTCGTTTGGTTGGAGCTCCATCCAGCTGGTCTTCCTCATCATGGATGCCCTGGCTCTCTGACAGCTCCAAGAAACCAAACTGAGACATCTCATCTGTGAACAATCAACCAAGTCTTTCATTCATTTATTTCTCAAAGCATTTGCAAGTAAACACATAACTGTGTTGATAAACAGTGTTCTTTGAAGATGTTAGACAGACACAGTATTGAACAGATATTGACGATATCTCACCACGTGTCTCTGTGCCATGTGTTGTGGAATTAGTCTCGGACTCCATGTGCTCTTTAACACCTCTGTATGAACAATTATGAATATGGGTATTAAATATTACACACTACATGGATAAATGAAAATTTGTTAATAGCTCAACTGCTTCATGGTTTTAGTACCTTTTTTGTTTAGGAACAGAGCAAACTTCAAAAACTTGACTATGCTCTGTTGCTGCTGAACCCAAGTTGGACTGAGAATTGTCTGAAAAAAAAGCTGTCTTTGTTCATAAACAAACAGAAACTAAAAATCCTTTATTTGGCAGGGAAGATACAATACATACCTGAGTGGGTGGTACTGTCAATTTTATTAATCTGACTGCCAGATTGCAAATGACTTTTAGTAGGGGAAGAAATCAGCTCCTGTAAATAAACATTGTGAAACACAGAAAGTCACTGATACCATCACAAGTTTACATAGGCTTGAGACCAAAATAATAAGTAAAGACAGAACTCAATCTGTATTGGATGACACGTGATGCTCTCATCTGTAAAGCCTTACCAACACAGGGCTGTGAGATGTAGGCTGGAGGTTAGAGAGGCGACGGGCCAGAAGAGCGGAGTAGCTGGTTTCTGGGTCGTCCTCCAGGGCAACACTGTCAGGCTGGGAGTCCTCGACTATTAGGCAGGGGTTCTCTGTCTGAGGAAAACTTGAATCAAGATCACTCTCACCAGAATCCATAAGGATGGTATAGGGTTAGCAGATGTCTACGTACACAGAGATTAGAAAAGTGGGTTAAAATGTAGAGTAAAGTTAAAATAAAACTGTTAGACACATACAAATACAACACAGACAAGAAAGAGTCATGTGTTTGAGCAGAACAATGACAGATCTTCCAGCACAACATGGACACACGTATTACACAGAACACGTTCACCAAAATACTTTATAAAGTGTTACGATTATTATAAGAGCACGCGAGATTTCCGGCTGCGCGACACCGCGAGACTGTACGCAGCATGGTGGTGCGAGTTTTTCCAACAAAAGATCAAGGAGCACCGCGAAATGCACAAACGAATTGTTAAAACACATGTGGAAAACACGTGGATTAAAAGCACAGCGTCCTCTTCTTCCACGAACAACCTTTTCTTAGAGAGAATGTGCATTCACCGATACAGGTAACTAGTAAGCATTGCATTGATAATCTGGGTAATGGCAACACTTCCTGTAAACAAACAGTAGAAAATATCACCATATTTACCTTATTTGCTCAATACATCTGCTAAATCCCTGACTTTGTTCATCCCAGCAAATGTGTAGCACTTTACAATGTACGTACTGTCCGAACTTCTGTATACTTTCACACCCTAACCCTAGTGAAACCCTTCGCGGTAAAAAGACATTGCAGAAAATGTCGGCGCCGATTGGCTGGAGAAGTTCTTGCCTCAACCGAACGCGGAGATAACCTCTTTTGATTGGCTAGGAATGAATGTCAAGGCGGGGCTTTGTGCTCTGTTGTTGGCATTGCGCAGATGTTTAAAGGCCGCAGTGGTTCAATTTATTCGGCCTTCGTACAGTAGCTGCTTTCAAGGGATAGATACTGTACATTAACATCAAAACACGCCCACAAATATACAGCAGAGCCACAAGTTACAGTAAAACATAATGAAAACGCAACGAAACTAAATAAGAAAAAAATATTTTATTTATTTTAAATTTAAACGGGATTTAAACTGAACTTTAAAATGTGGTCAATGGCTTCGCAATATTTGTAATTGCCAGGGTAAAAACAATAAAGCAAGTTATTTAATTGTCTTTATGAAAAACACATTTATCTATTTATATTATAACTGCTTCATGTCTTTATTAATGTCCAGCTGTTAAATACATTGAATCATCAGTGATGACAAATACAGATGTCTTTCATTGGTTTACAATATCATGCCGATGCGATGCCATTTGATGGCTGCTTCCTTCTAGACATTTGACGTGCCTGAAGCAATGTTTACAAAATAAACATTTATTATCAAGCACGTGATAGCTATTAGCTGCCGTAGATATGTTAAACGTAGCCTACGCGACGCGTTACCTTTCGACATGTTCTCGCAGTAAGTGATAACAATACAGAAACCATCATCATATGGGTACAACACTACAAGACTGTTACATCATTTCGTCCAAAAATAAACGAGCTGAAAGCACAAAATGCAAGTCATAATCATGGCGAAAATACAAAAATTAGCCAATACCTGAGAAATGGTCCTTTGTAAAACCGTAGGCTTGTCTATTTCTGAAAGAATGCAGCAATGTATAAATGGTTGTGCGAGCCGATTATCTCGCGATGAAGATGGGGTGTGTGAGGGATACAGGATCACTTGACGATGCATTGGCTGCTTGGCATTTTTGATGTGCGCGCGCGCATGGTAATTAATGCATCTCGAAACAAATAAAGAAAGGCTAAAAATCCAACGTGTAGTTATTTTTTTACCAAGGATTTGTACCAATGGGGTTTTGCGATTTGCTCAGTTTTTCTGCTATGAATAACTTTTCAAAGATGAAAAGTAGACACCCTGCTTAAAAGCAATTATAAATATCGAAATGTATGAAATATAAACGTCCCTGTTAAGCTTTCTGGGTATTCTCTGTTTATGATACCATTATCAAAAGGTGACTTGAAATGGCCAGGCTCAGGTGCGGTCATGTTGGTCTTACAGTAAATTAAATTCTAGGTTACTGGTGTTATGACTGAAGACAATGGGAAATAATGCATTACAAAATATCCAGCTGGCACTGCCAAGACAAACTGTCCCTCAATTTCAGGCTCCAAGCAAGAGCGATTTTATACAATTGGGTTCAAATATAGTAATTTTATAGTAATGGGTAAAGTTAAAGTAATGGGCTCAAAGTTATAGTTTAAAGTAACCGTATGCTTGCTATATGATCCCATCATGGCAGCCTCAAGATCACTCAAAATAAAACAACTTTCTTAGGCTATGATGTGCTGAGATTTTTCATCTATTTGAGTGTACATTATTTTAAAGGTACTGATCATTTCTTTGTGTGTAATTTTTAAAGAGGAAACTTGGCTTTTTAAGTACTTTGAATAAAATGAATTTGTTTTGTTTAAAATGACAGGCATGTTGTTTTTTCCAGATGAGATTTAGGACTTCCTAACTGTTATATTATAACACTGACCAGCTTCAGCAGAGACTGCAGAGAGGTTGATAACGTCGGAGATTATGTTAATGTTACTTTTTTCGTTTTATTTAATTTATCTATTTTTGGTGTTTATGTACAGTATGTTTAGTACTTCCTTTAGTATTTCCTTGTGTGTGTGCACACTTGGCGAATAAAACTTCTTACTCTGAGATTTTTATTTCCAAATTACCAGGTGTGTAATGATACAAAACGTGTTAATTCTGAGAGAATTTGTCTGCGGGAGTTAATCTGAGAGCAAGATGAAGCAGTCAGGTTTTCCAATGCATGCAATTAGATAATTTATGGAAATAATACAGTCGCCCTATAGCAATTACAGACAGAAGATGTTAACATTCGAAAATCATCACAACAGTACAGAAACAGTCAAGCAGACTTAATAAATTACTGTAAAATTTAAAGTAGAATACCAAAATAAATGTAAAACAACGCTTGCTTTTTAAAAAGAAAAAAGTATGCACAAATTTCAACCTCTAAAAAGAATTAGCACACTGTATAGTGTGGTGGTGGCTCTTTCGTATATAAGACGGGGTTTGACTTAAAGATGGTTTTCTTTGTCCTATACAACGATGACAAACATGTTGTTTTTGCACTGAATGAAACAGCAGAGGGCAGTATATCATTCTGCTGTTCACGTTCCAGTATGCAATAAGGACTTTGCAGTAAACCTCTTCAAGAATGCTGACTCATGAGACATCGTGGGAATGATATACATCAGACGACAGAGTTATAGCAGTCGGTAACACCCTAACTCAAGCAGAATATGACCAAGCCCTCTTGAGATGTATTCTATGATCACATTCATCTGCAGTATTTTCTAAACACATATCATAAGTCAATCTTATGTTTTACATGTTGTTTAGAATAACGAATGGTCTTGTATTTGATGTTGTCTCATATATTACCTCAATTTGATTAACGAAAGCCATCATTTAGTCAATATCTTTCTATAGTGACATTCAGTTACAGATGAGAGCATATTATTGTTGTACGAGTTGTCAGCTTGTGTTGACATGTTTTAGGTTTTTGGTTTGATTTTATGCACTGAGTGTATTGTGTGTCGTAATCTGATCTCGTGTCGTGACACATTTCTCAGTCAAACGAATAAATCCCTGTAAATCATCCAAACTTCCATTTGTTGGTTTTCTTTTTAGAGCCTCTTTGTGTTTGCAGACGTTTTGTATTAGAAAAAATCCGATGGAGCGTAAACAACTAGTTCCCTCAGGTGTCACGGAATATATTATTGCAAGTAAAGTTCTCATGATGGAATGTTAGCATGTGTTGCTATAAACCAATAGAAGGGCGTCTTTCTCAAACCACTCCTTCTGCTTCTTCTTCTCCGCCTCACGGAGGGAGCTGCAGTTGTCATGGAAATGCAAGAAGTCCCTCAGCTCCTACAGTTACCATGGAAATGGCGCTAAGAGATGGTGAGATAGGTCCTCAGGAGGGATGCGAGTTTATTCAGCACCTTGGACAGCAGCGGTGTGTCGGTCCTCCGTTCTGTCAGACGCGATATTATATGCTTATCGTGATCGGGGAAATTTCAACGGATTATCATCTTGAATTAGTAAAAGAACACATTAAACGAGGTATTTTATCAACGTTTAGGTTCATGTACAGTAAAATAGGCCAACTGGCACCGTGTAGAATAATAGACCATGCAGAGCTGTTAATGCACTACAATTAATATACAAGTAGCAAACGCTGTAAGAAATGATACCTTGCTATTTTAAATTCATATCTATGAGAACGAGAAGCCTTTGAACTTTTCAAAAATAATTTATCTGGCTGCAAGATTCTGTGTGATATCTCAGTCTTGTGAGTTCTTTAGCATTGTGTAGCCTACTTTTTTACACAATTAACGTGCATCTACTGTAACAGGAATCTTGTCGTGGGAGATTGATTTGACCATCTGTGACTTGAACAAGGAACTGACACTCTTCGAAACCAAACACTCTGCACAGTTTTCTTCAGAAGTGAAAGGTCAGTTTTTAAAGTTCCAGAAAGATTAAGTTTGACTCTGACAAAATCATAACCTGTAATAAACATTATGGCATATTATTCTATGTAAAAGTGCAGTTTTATCCACTGGAATATGCTGCAAGCTTATGCAGAATTTTCTGAATAACTTTGTACTTTAGATACCGTTTCAGAAATTTGTCACACATTTCTTGGTCAAAATGTACTACATTCTCTTGGCTCTCGGTCAGATTCACAGGTTTTACGATATAGTGGGAAGCTGCTTGCTGCAGGCGGATTTTGACAGTTAATAGATTATTTTAAGGTTTGATGATAAGTGTGAAACAACAGTAATTATCTGTCACATGCAGAGAGAAAGATTGCAGTAGATTGCACTGATGTAAAGCTTTCTGTGATTCTGCCCTGCCACACCTTGGGTCTCACAGCCAATGAACTGACTGCATTCTGTAAATGCATATTATGGGTGCATTGAGTTTGTGTATTTCACTTCAGTGACGTATTGATATCAGCGTGTGGTAAATTATGCAGCAGTTCATAATGTGTGGATGTTTTTAGTAGGCCTACTATGTGATGGTTTCACTGTAAATATACATTAAATCTGTAAATTGTATTAAGGACCCTGTTAGAGTTTTATATTTTGAGTATGCTATGGTTAAGTAGGGTTCAATTATTTATGTATTTATTTTAAAAGCCCTAAAATAATTTATTACATCTAGTGTAAGGACATAATGTAGGCCTAATTATCCTTTCAGCTCTTTATGTTTTGATTTTATCTCAAAAAACACATCTCTCATAACAACATGCAAGGCTTCACACTGCAACCATCAGCATTTACGATGCTATAGGGGATAATGCATTACATCTAATCTTTACTTCCACTGCACCGCACGCACACATACTCACATGCACAAGCTCTCATTCAGAGCATGGTCACTCTATCACTGGTTTACCAATTCGCCCTGTCACCTGTTTTCATCTTCTTTATTGATCTAACTGTTCTGTGGTGATGGTTACCTCATGGCTTTTCTCTAAATTCCCTGTCAGCTTGCTTCGATCTATAGTTCATCATATATGACTGCTGACTCCCTACCATCTCTGCATGAATTAATCATCAGTCTCTCCTCTCCTTTAATTTAATTACTATTTGGCTGATATAAAATCTGATGTAAGTTCCATTTTATTAGACATTAGGCATTAGTATTTTATTAGTAAAATACTGTAAACCTAATACGTAGTTAAACCCAAAACAATATTATTATCTCCAAAAAGTGTTTCTTTTGCTGATGTTCAAAATCAATTCTACACTAACACATTATTAAGATAAGACAAGCCACTTTTTTAATGATGTCCCCAAACCCTAATCAATTGTCAATCTGCTGGGTTCACTGAAGTGAAGGATGCAATTATCATGCCGAATAAGCGGAGGAGGTAAAGAAATAAATGAATGTAATGTATCACTTCAGAAATGCTTTGAAGCCCCTCTCATTTTCAAGGGCAGACTTTGCTGCCATGTGCCATTCTACTGATCTCTACAGACCAAAAACCTCAAAAGACCAGGTTCAAACAGCGTTTGGGACCAGGGAAACGTTGTGAGTCTAAATGCTGTTTGAACTTGGGTTGAGCATCATTCAGACTATGAGTTAATTGAGACTAACTCACACTTTGCTGTAGTATTTCAGCAGGTTTGCCAGTAACTTACTGTGGATTTAATTACTACTTATACTACTTTTCTATTAGCACTGGTTTTAAACTTTACTTTAATCAAAGTTAAAACACTTTGACTTTTAAGATTCAAAATGAGCAAGAGGAGACTGGTCTCATTACTGGCATTAGCACAGCAACACTGCAAAAAAATGACATTTATTCCTAAGCATTTCTGTTTTGTTTTCTAGTAAAAATATTTAAAACCTTTTAAATTACGATTTACATTTACATTTACATGACCAGAAAAATGATATTTAGTCTTGTTTTATGAAATAAAATATAAGAAAGGTAGGTTTGTTTAAAACAAAATTGTAAATTATATCTAAGTTACTGACAAACCTGCTGCAAAACTACTGCAAAGTTTTACAGTGCAGCTATGTTATTATATTTCTTTGTTTGCACTAATGAAAAGCATGTAGATCAAGAATCAGAGCATAAATAATGTTGTTTATCTCATCTAACAAGCTAAACAAATCTGGTCATCATTTTCCACATTTTTGGGTGGATTGGGATGGACCAAATGTAATCGTAATTTAGAAATCACAACTGAAATCACAACTATACTTTTTCGATGCGTTGGCGATAAACTGCAGATACCCGCCAGATCCCTACGCTCTGCAAACGAACGAATTCTTGTGGTGCCATCCCAAAAAGGTAAAAAATCACTCTCACGTACGTTCTATGGACCGGTTCCACATTGTTGTGGAATGATCTACCCACTGCTACAAGATCAGCAGATTTTGTAGCCATCTTTAAGAATTGGCTGAAAACACATCTCTTCCGTCAACACCTGACCGATCAGTTCTGACTTCTATCTTTTTTCTACTCTTTGCACTCATAGTTTTTGTTGTCCTTATGTTGTTCCAATTACTTCCATTGTTTACCTCATTTGTAAGCCGCTTTGGATAAAAGCGTCTGCCAAATGACTAAATGTAAATGTAAACTGAGTTTAAGGATCATGTGTTTCACTGTGTTTTCTACTCACTGCATTCCTTTATTATCAAAGTATGACAGCGCAGGAGTGGACTGGCCCCACTGTGAACTTTTTCTATCTTTTATTGTTACCTCCAGTTGTGCCTTGCAGGCAAGGCTGCTGCTTTATTCAGCTCAGAGAACCTTTAAAACAGGATTCTGTCCCTTTGTGTTTAGAACAGGAAAGCTGCTTTTTTAATGATGTCATTGTAAGCTATTGGTAAGAAGATAATTTTGTGTAGTCTAATTTATTGCTTCCAATTTACTCTAATTCTGCTTCTCTGTACTCAGTTATAGATTATTACAGCACAGGTGTGTATTTTACCTGTGATAGCAATTCGTTTTTGTCGTAGATACAGTGCAGCATTCACTTGATTAAAAAAATGTGAATTTGTAATTACAATGTGTGTCAGAGAGGAGTTGTGGCTGTGAAGCTTTTAATACACACAGTATTCTATAACACCAAGTACACACCTCACATCCTCAGACTGACTGCAGATTCTTTAAGTGCATTTGAGTGCAATCGAAAGGGAGAAGTTTAAAGTAAAAATCTTTTATTAATGAGAGAAGAGATGCTGCCTCGCGTGTTTTTCGGCAGGCTGAGTGACTTCTCTTTGATCTCTGACAGGTGGCAGTCACGGCTGTCCTGCTCTATACGGGAATCGCCTTGTTTTAAGCATCGGTGGAAGGTGGTGGGGGAGACTGCGCATGCTCAGTACAGCTGCTCTGCCACTCCTGAATCTGTGCTCGGAATACTGATCAGGACGTGAGTGCAATGTCATCATGGCTGACTGCTTGTAAATGTCAGAGCAAAAAATAGTGTGTGACTATGCTCGATTAGGTTAGTTAGGATTTAAGCATGTTAATTAAAGCAGTTTTGTTGCGCTTTTATTTGCTGGAAAAGAAAAAAAACATGTTGACCATGTTGATGCTGAATGTTTAAATTTTCTATTATTCTTTATTACCACATTTTTTAACAGCTCTTTTTAGCTCTTGATATTTACACGAAGTGATAGACATCTAATCCTGGCTTTGAATCTATTAATATATAGGCTCATGTAGGAGGCAGCTGGTGTTAGTGATTTGATGCTGCATATGTTTTGAAAAGAAAGCTGCAAGTTCTTAGCAGAAGAGCTAGATTTGTGTTGTGAAGTGCTGCTACCGAATCCCCATATGACCTCTGTCTCAGGAGTAAAACGTGCTGGAGATACGACATGAAAAGAACCTCCAGCAACATGTCAACCTATTGTATGTCTGAGCTTGACTGGGAAATTGAGCGAGATTAGTGCTGCATGCTGACAGCCGAGGTCAGGCAGAGTATAAGAACATTTGATCGGACTGGAGAAATGGACAGTCATATAAATAACTATTCAAAATAGGTTACTTGGCAATATTGTCCTAAATACTACATTTAGTAAAGAATGATAAAGGTTATTGTATTGATTCTGAAATGAATGATTGGATGATGGTGTAATATAGACTTTCCCATGTGTTGCTTTTCCCATTTGAATGTTGCTCAATTCACATGGGAATAGCAAGTGATCACCTTCATGCAACCTCAACCAGAGACTTTACAACCCACACAGATGGGGATGGGCCCTTAAACAATCATTACAGATCTCCTTACTTCCCTAGAGACAGCAGGCAGTATGTTGGAATGGACAACGTGGCCCCAGCTGTTTCGGGCATTGTTCAATTAATTTAGAAATTTTGCAGCAACCTGCCTCATATTGATGACTCACTGCTATAATCTCTTTAGCAAGTTTGATGAGAAAAGCTTTTAAATACGCTGTTGGGACTTGCATGCATAAGCTCTGATGGGATGCTCGGAGCATAATTAAGTCAATAAACAGGGAAATTTGACAGGGCGGAGAAAAATGAGCAATGAGTCTACTGGAGGTTGATATGTGTAACTGCATCCCAAATGGAAAGACAGCACTTACCTCTGCTGTAATTACATTCGTTTTTAATGTCCAGTGTGGTTTAAATGGACCTACAGCTTAAGTTATACTTCATAGTTATCACATCTCCATATGATCTACAATCAAGACATTACTATGCTACGTATAGCTGCACCGATGCTGTAAATTGTAATTTTGGAGATCACTCGGCATGGAGCATATTTTCACAGAATACCCTAAAACCTTGATTTGTGATTATCTCGCCTTAACATTAGCACAGGAAAAGGTGCAAATCTCTAGGCATCGAGACATCAGCAATATGTACAAATCTCTCAGCCATGAAGCTGTTATCTGTAGCAGAGGGCTTTACAAGGGTGTGTTTCTTAGCATTGATTAATAATTCAGGATGGGTTATTGATTCTGGTCTTTTATACCCCTGCAGTCTGCACATGAACACAAGAGCGTCAGCATGCTGCTCAGGCGACTCCAGTCTGCCTCTTGGTGGCATTGATTGCTGGATCTTGCACCACATGCACCAGATTGTAACCCGAGTACACACCCAGACTCTGGACCAGAGGTCTAAGGAAAGACAGCGGGTTATTGTTTTAGTAAGCAAAAAACGGACTCCCTGCTGTTAGTCTAGAGCATAACGTATTAGGATTGTGATACATACTGTATCTTTAAAGGGATACGTAGTTCACCGAAAAATAAAAATGTTGTTATTATTTGTTCTCGTGTCGTTCAAAACCTGCACATGGCTCTTTGTTCTGTGAAACACAAAAGAAGATATTTTGAGAAATGTCTCTGTGGTTTTGTGTCCACACAATGGAAGTCCATGGAGTCCAATGTTGTTGGTTACCAACGTTCTTTAAAAGATCTTCTTTTGTGTTCTGCAGAAGAAAGAAAGTCATTCAGGTTTGAAATGAAATAATTTTTAGGTGAACTAATTTCCTTACAGACATAGTACATCTTAGATCTCAGAGTGTACACACTGTAAAAAAAATCCCGTAAAAAAACAGATAAAGTACTGGCAGAAAATTACCAGTACATTTTCCTTTATTTTACGGACATTTCCATTAATGCTAAAATGCAAATGAATGCAGTGCAAAATGTAAAATACAGGTAAAACAACTGTAAAAATGAACACGGAAAATTCCTTCATATTAATACAGTATATTGTGCCCTATTTTTACGGCTTTTTTTTTAGAGTGCAGATGTTGGGTTTTGGTATCCGTTGAATATTATTGCAAATGAACAAGAATATTGTACATATTGTACACATCCTTGTGGTACTGTGCTAATGCATTACCATTTTGTAAGATGAGCCAGCTGTTATCGTGGGACTATTATGAAAGGATGAAATAACTGGGATAATTCAAGAGATGGACAGCCTAAGGGCGCGGCAGTCAGACTGCTGCTTTGAACAGTTGCTTAGGATTTGTCTGGAAGTTTCTATTTATAATCTTGTAATGGCATCAATTTAGATGTGAATTAACAAATGTAAAGCCTTTTGTAGAACACCATGTAGCACTCATCTCATTTGCCATTAGTAAAACAACCCTTCAGTTTGACCATGTTTTCATGATTTATTATCAGGATTTATTGTTAAAACGGTTTTGAGTATTATTTTACAAAAATAATCATGATACACATTTCTGTTTCTACTCATTTAATGTATTACAGTCATTTCTGTTGTTTCTACTTCATTTTTAATTTTAAGAGTTTTCAGCTTGATTTTCTTTACAAATTTTGCAGGTTACGGTATATCTGAATCTAAGATTTTTATTGCCGTATCTATGTTTGTTGTTGATTTTTTTCCTAATTTCACTCTTACTGTAAATCCAATTTTGCTCTGGCTCATTGTCAAAACGGTTATCAGAGGCAAGCAGACTGTGTCTGCTGAAGAATGCTGAGGGCAGTTAATGGGTCAGATTTGGCAGTCTTGCTTCGCAGCTGTCGGTCTGGGATCAGCTGTAGGCTACATATTGCTAACCAGACCAACCTTGCCATTCTTGACCATCACAGCATTTAGGGAGGCAGTGAAATATAGAATTGTTTATGTTCATGCTTAACAGTTACATATTTTTTTACAAATATTTTATGATGCTATTTAATTGTGCTAAACAGATAAGTGTTGGACTGGGTTATGGATGTGAAAATCTCTTTATGAACATAATAAAAACGTTTTCCCCGCTGTATTTACAACTAGTATTTTACTTTATGTATATATTCTAGATAGAATATAGAATTGGCAATCCATGGAAGGTGAGCACATTCTTGCACATTTCTCGTTTTTTCTCGAGTCATTCCTATTAGTGGTACGTCTGTGAACACAAGCTCACAGGCCACACCTACTTTCTCCAGCGCGCGTTCAGTTTGTCTGTGTGCGCGCTCTCAGTCTGCTCGATACCCGATACGCACAGCTCAGCATCAGCAACGGTACGTCGGATCCGTCATTAATATTTTTAAATGTTTGTTTATTGGCATATGGTTCAAATATCTTTCTCTCTAACCGAGGTTATGCACTCATCAGAGATGCAGTAATGATCGTCTAGTCCTGTGTTAACCTCTAACATTGGTTGTCTTGGTATCGCCTTCTGGCTTCCATAAAGGTAGTCATCTGTCTTTCGTGAAGACTGTGTCGTTTAAAATGTTCGTTTGCATTCATTTTTGTAAGTAGTGGACAATGTATGATCGATCGGAAAATCAAGAAACAAGATTTACATATCAAGGTGATGAGGAAATATCTCCGACCGAGAACAATGTTTAGTTTATTTTCATACTTTTGCTATTTTATTGTTATTTTAGGTAGTTTCAGTGGACATACATATTTGCTTATTTTATCCCTTACATATCTCATGTATCAGTCTAGGCGTGTTGTCAGTAATGGGCATTGAATTTGGTGAAATTGGTCATATTGAAATAACAATGTGACCCAGATCTTAATTGTGACTCTTTGATTATTATGGGATGCAGGAAGCTGTGCACGTGTCGCATACGCATCCGTCTTTGAGATGAAGAAAAACTGAAATTTCACAGGCCATACATAAATCTCATAGATGCGTTTTTTAGATATCTTATGTCGTGTACACTATAAAATGTAAGCGTTGCATTTTGAGGGATGCTCATATATCCCAAATGATTATGCAAATGGTGTGAG
Organism: Triplophysa rosa; assembly: GCF_024868665.1. NCBI lineage: Eukaryota > Metazoa > Chordata > Actinopteri > Cypriniformes > Nemacheilidae > Triplophysa > Triplophysa rosa. The sequence continues at coordinate 29,019,652 of NC_079890.1, forward strand.
CGCCTGGACTTCGGGATTTATCTTTGACATACAGTATTTCAATTGGACTGAGACATAACCAATCTTTGGTCATCTTTCTTTGTAATGCTTGTTTTGAGAATGTCATTGATTGAAATATATTTACTAGTTAAGATGTTTACTTTATGTGGAACGCTGTAAAGATGGCCTGGACATATTTGCTTTGATAAGGTCAGCTGTATTGATGGAGAGGAGGAGGGTTTGCTTCAGCACCACCCTGTGACTTAACTGTTGGTTTTGATGTAATCACTTCCTTGCTTGTCCTTTTCACCAGTTTATGTCAAGGTGTTTTTGTAAGAAGACCAATGCATAACATTTTTGTCATTGGTTATTTATGTAATTATGAATACAATTTATTTCTGTATAATGTTGTCTCTTGAAGCTCTGCACAAGCATGTTTTAACAAGTTATAAAATGGACAATTAAGGTACTGGTGCCCCTCTGTGTTTTGTTTATTCCTTTCTGTAATTTACTGCATTTAAATGAGGCATTTGTATAAACTGTACCCATTCTCCGTATTCATGCAGGCCAGCTGTTCATAGCATAATGGGTCCATTACACCACCGTAGCACATACATATAAATGAGAGCTATACCCTTGTCTTTGCTATAAAATGTTTTTTTTCTCAGTATGACCCTACTTGTTACCAAACAATTAGATTGACATAAACTTGTTACAGTGGTTTCACAGGTTGGAATTTCAGTGCTGATACATTTGAGAAGCTTTAATAAGATTAAATACAGAAGTCTACTGCTAACTAAATCACTACCATTAGATAACTGTTTAAAAAGTGGGACGCACCTCCTCTCTCTCTGTTTCTGTTCCTGTCACACACAGCGTGTTTTAAAGGCAGCTGAACTGTGGTCGGGGACAGGGAAAAGATAGAATGAGATAACATTGGCTCAATGATATGTAATACTTTTCTTGTACGATCTGTTCAAGGATTTGTGATGGACTGGAAATATAATTGCTCGCTCCAACTAACAATGATTTTTTGTAATAATGATGTGTTGCAGTGTTGGCATTCAGCCCTTAGATGATATAATCACATTTACACCTCATTTTTGCCATGAGTGAGAAATGAGCCATGCAAGTATAGTTTCAGCCGTCAGAATCAAGTGCCATTACAGTTTTATTCAGTGTGATAAAAGAATTTTAACTGCTTGCACAAAAAGGCATGTGTCAATGTTACAATATAAGAAGAAGCCTGTTCTGAATAACAGTTAGTGAGTTAAAAGGCAGATATTAAGAAAGACTTGAAGCAGAAGGCAGATATTAAAGGGATAGTTCATCCAAAAATGAAAGAAAAAATTCTGTCATCATTTACTCACGCTCATGTCATTTCATACCTGTATAAATTACTTTGTTCAAATGAACACAAAGAAAGATATTTGGAAGAATGTTAGCAATTTTCATTTCTGGGACATCATTGACTACCATAGTAGGAAGAATTAAATGGTAGTCTAAGGTGCCCCCGAACTCTTTGTTTTCCTAAATTCTTTGTTCAACAGAACAAAAAAGATGTTTTTCCTACTATGGTAAGGGATGATGTCACAACTGAAAATTGCTAACATTGAACAAAGAAATGTATACAGGTTTGAAACAACCTGAGGGTGAGTGAATGATGACAGATTTTTCATTTTTGGATGAACTATCCCTTTAATATCTGCCTTCTGCTTCAAGTCTTTCTTAATATCTGCCTTTTAACTCACTAACTGTTATTCAGAACAGGCTTCAACTTATATTGTAACATTGACACATGCCTTTATGTGCAAGCAGTTAAAATTCTAAAATCACACTGAATAAAACTGTAATGGCACTTGATTCTGACGGCTGAAACTATACTTGCATGGCTCATTTCTCACTCATGGCAAAAATGAGGTGTAAATGTGATTATATCATCTAAGGGCTGAATGCCAACACTGCAACACATCATTATTACAAAAAAAAAGATTGTTAGTTGGTGCAAGCAATTATATTTCCAGTCCATCACAAATCCTTGAACAGATCATACAAGAAAAGTATTACATATCATTGAGCCAATGTTATCTCATTCTATCTTCTACCAGATTTTTCATTTTTGGATGAACTATCCCTTTAAGAAAGACTTGAAGCAGTTTAAGCCTGTGAGGCAGTCAACCCCACACATTTTTTTCCACAAAAAAACATCTGTCGGTTGGCAGAATTTTGGGTATCATATAATTTAATCCCAAAGGCCAAAATTGCTTGTGAAGATTAAAATGCATAGATTAAAGGTCTTCCTGCGAATGTCATCAAATCTTAGACTATGCCAAGTTAGTCTCAACAAGTGTGAAATACATCTGACCACATTTGTCAGTGTTTTACATTCTCGGGTGACTTAGTGATACTCAATTTGCTAATTTTAGACACCATCTGCTGAGCTACTAAATATCCATGCACATGATTTAAATACATCAAAGCATCTATGTTGTATGATTCCCTGAAATTAATTACCTTTTAAAAAATATTTTTTCATGTTATTTTTGAGGAATGTATTGTTTTTAGCCCTTTTTAGCCCTTAAATAACAAAATTTCCTAACTTTCCTACAAGCAGAGCATATGTTCACTAGGGTTGGGAATCGAAAATCAATTCCAATTTGGAATCGAAATCAAAAGGCTAGGAATCGGATCGGAAACAAAAGGAATAGGAATCGGATACTTGAGATTAAAATTTGAATTCCTCTTATCAATTTCTGTGTGCATATTTTCAGAAAAGTACACGCGTTGCGTGATCTGCTGATATCTCTATAAAAGCCCTTTTAAATTAACAATATTTTAAAATTAGCAATATTTTTACTATAGTAAGCATAGTTTAACTATAGTATTTGCATTAAAAAGCACAGGAACCACAAATTAACCAAAGTTTCATTATAGGTACCACAATTTAACCATGATGCACTGCAAAAAATGACTTTCTTACTTAGTCTTTTTTTCTTGTTTTCCAGTGAAAATGTCTACAAATTCTTGAATCAAGATGCATTTTCTTGATGAGCAAAATGACCTAAGAAAATAAGTCTTGTTTTTAGTAAAAAAAATGAAATTTCAGTGAATTTGTGCTTAAAACAAGCAAAAAAATCTGCCAATGGGGTAAGAAAAATAAACTTGAATTGAGTGACTAAGAAAAAGGTCAACCTTAATTCAAGATTATTTTTCTTACCCCATTGGCAGATTTTTTTGCTTGTTTTAAGAACAAATTCACTGAAATTTCATTTTTTTTACTAAAAACAAGACTTATTTTCTTAGGTCATTTTGCTCATCAAGAAAATGCATCTTGATTCAAGAATTTGTAGACATTTTCACTGGAAAACAAGAAAAAAAGACTAAGTAAGAAAGTCATTTTTTGCAGTGTGTAGTTCAACTATGGCAAAACAAATTTGAATAAATCAGAAAAAACATGGTTCTATGTGTATATTTACACAACAGTGTAACACAACAGTGTTTTTGCAAACAGGTGGCTAAATGAACATACAGGTTGATATCTAAATGTTTTACTTCAACTGTGGAATCGAAACTGGGAATCGATAAGAATCCAAATCGATAAGCAGGATCGCAATTGGAACCGGAATCGATCAAATTAAAATGATTCCCAACCCTAATGTTCACTGCAGTGACCTGATTATTGTATCTATTCTTAACTAAATTTACTCCAAGCCAGCAACTTGCTGAATTCGTATGCAACAACAGTTTTTTCTTTAAAGGGACACTCCACCCAAAAATTACAATTCTGTCATAATTTACTCACCCTCAAGTTGTTCCAAACCTGTATGAATTTCTTTGTTCTTGTAAACACAAAGGAAGATATTTAGAAAGAATGTCAGTAACCAAACAGATCTCATCCCCCATTGACTCCCATAGTATTTATTTTCCCTACGAGATTTGGTTACTAACATTCTTCCATATATCTTCCTTAGTTTGGAACAACCTGAGGGTGAGTAAATGATGACAACATTTTTGGTGAACTATCCCTCACAAATGCAAATGTGCATTGAAGCAAAGCCAAACATTTCTATACTCCATGTATGTCAAAAAGCATTCAATCAAATGTAAACATCCATGAAAAACACAAATCCCCTGTTTACTTGTATGTGTTTATAGGGCTGTCTTGCTCAGTCTAAATGTTTATGCTAAATGTTCATGATTGCTTCGGCATGTTTTTTTGTATAATCATCAATGGGTCCTTCCTGGGATGATTTTTGTTAATATAAATAAATAAATATGCTTATTTGTGTCATTAGACATACTATTAGTGTTTTACCTATAGGAGAACATTTTCATATAAAACATAACCTATACCTAAGTAAAACTCACAAATCTCATCCTCACACAATTCCTTGTATGTTTATGGATTAATGTAAAGTGTATGACAGTAAGGTTAGACTGTCATAGAGCTATAATGGCAGTAAGGTGTAGATGAAGGTTTATGAAATATGGCCACACATATTGTCCATATGCTCAATGTCACAGGAGACCATGCAGCCAGATTTAGCTGCTCATAATATTTTCTCTTGTCCTTCTCGTAGTGAAAGCACATCTGAAGGTCATGTTGACAGCTGTCCCAAAGCTTCTTGTAACTGTACACAAATATTAATCCCACTTTTGGTTCAGAAGGAAAGGATGTCAGAATGTTCCACTGTTGGGATGTCAAAATGATGTCAGCTTCCTGGAGGGTCAAACTCAACACATAAAGGGCCAGATTTATTTAGAATGAAATATAACAAGCAGCTTCTTTTCTCTTAAAGCTTTCCAGTTTTAAATAGCCTAATCATATACAGTAAATAGTTTGAAAAACATTTGCAGTATTGCAATATTTTATTTTACATGAAAAAATGAGATCACCTTAATTAACCATGTGAGTGTGTATTGACCTAATAGTACAGTATGTTTTTCTTTCTCATTTCAGTTAAGACAAAATAAACACATATAAACACTGGATGAGATAAAAAAGGTTTTCAAAGAGAAAAATTGACTAAAAGATATAATATATTACAGACTTAATAACTACTCTAAACAAAAAGAATACAAATTATCGTATAGTGAATCAGATTTAAATAAATAAAATCAGCAGGCTTCTCTGGATTCCCACCAAGTGTTTGTGGTTGAACTGGGTTAGCATTGTTTTTAGTTCATTGCTTCCATCAGGAGTTCTTTATTTAATCTTGAAGACTTCTCAGCTAATAACCACCATATGTTAGATGTTTCTGTCAGTAAGCTACTGTCTCATCATCTTGCATTTTCATTCTTCCCCAGCAATTTATCATATTTTCAAATATTAAATTTAAAAAATATTTTTATGAATTGTAAAAATGCTTTTTCACACTGATCACACGTACCGTATGTTAAGATGCTGAGAGTGTGGGAGCATCTGCTATTGAATTCTCAATCCCCTTGTTCCTTTCTCACTGCTGTGAAAATGCTCCTCTATAGAAACCCCTAAAGAAAGATCTGAAGCAATTTAAACAGCCAATGAGAGATGTTTTCCTAATATAGCCGAATAATCCACTGGGTCATGAGTTGGTTTGTATGTTTCTACTGTGCACTGCTCGCATTTATATTTTAAGCGAGGGGATTTTTTCACTCTTTTCAGAAATGCTGCAATGCGTCGCACAGCATCAAGACTGGGTCAGTGTAACGCGGCTGGCGGCAATCGCCAGCTCACTGTCCCCATGGCAACAGCCAATATATTTGCTTGCAGGAGCTTTGCAATATTGTTTTGATTGCATGGAATTCAAATCCAGCGTTCACAGGATTAGTAATCTCTTGCACAGCAACAGGAAAAGACAAAAATTGTGATAAAACAAATGCAATGCAAAGAGGCAGGGAATTCATCATCCCAAATATGGTGCAAGTAACCCTATCTAATTATTCTCAAGTTAAGGAACAATATTCTTTAATGACTTGTATTGTCAATAAAAGTGTGTAGAATTAGGAAAATAGGAGTTGTATAACAAGGATGGAAAGTTAGACATGCATCTGGTCATATTTATGTGCATAATTTTTAGTCTTTTAACTATTCTTATCTTTTTTAGGACAAAGGCTTTTGCATTACAGGAGTGATATTCTCGAGACTGTCGTATTAGTGAACCCGTCTGAGGAGAATATTAACATAGAGGTGTTTTTTCTTTTTTATTTGCATGTAACAGCAATGTATGTAATAGACATTATTCTAATATTACATTTTAGAATAATTACAGTAATTATGTCAACTACAATTATAAATGCACTCTCTTCTATTTCATTGTAGATCAGAACACTACTCTGTGACTCAGCAGGGCACAAGTTGTTGATCTTTAGTGGACAGAGTACTGAACAGGGTGGTGACATTATCCTGAAAAGTGGAGTTTTTGGCTGGAAACAGTTCTCTGACATCATCTCAAGTCGTAGGGTAAGTGCATATTGCACTTTTACAGATCCCCCAAAAAATAAGCATTGCATTTTTACTGACACTTTTTTATTTATAAGGACATTTTTATTTCCTCATAGATTAAAGATCTCCTAAACCAGTCATCTACAACTCAGAAAGCCTGTTTGACTGTGTCCTGTAAAGGAGAGGGGGGCTGGAGCTCCCTAGGGTGCGTAGAGGAGCAGAACCTACTGGTGTACAAAGTGAACCCTGAGCCTGTGCTGGCTGAGATGGAAGGCGTGACCGAGTTCACAGATTATGTCTCTGAGACGGTGGACGTTCTCTCTCCTTTTGAGCTTCTGGAAGCACCAACCTCAGGAGGGTTCCTCAAATTATCCAAGCCGTGCTGCTACATCTTTCCTGGAGGGCGGGGAGACTCTGCTTTGTTTGCCGTCAATGGATTTAATATTTTGATCGATGGTGGATCTGACAGGAAGTCTTGCTTCTGGAAGCTGGTCCGACATTTGGACAGGATCGATTCTGTTCTCCTCACCCATATAGGAGCAGATAATCTCACTGGCATCAATGGACTGTTACAGAGAAAAATAGCAGAGCAGGAAGAAGAGAAGACGCATGAATCAAATGCCTATGGAGAATGGATGAAAAACCTGATCTCACCAGAACTTGGTGTTGTGTTCTTAAATGTTCCTGAGAAGCTAAAGACGCCGGATACCACACTGAAAGCAAAGAGAAGCATTGAGGAGGCCTCTCTCACATTGCAATACCTTCAGAAACTGGGCATCAAACCTGAACCTCTGTATAGAGTTGTGAGCAACACAATTGAGCCTTTAACACTCTTTCACAAACTGGGTGTTGGCAAATTAGATATGTATGTTCTAAATCCACTCAAGGACAGTAAAGAAATGCAATTCTTCATGCAAAAGTGGGCTGGTAACAGTAAAGCAAAGACTGGTATTGTTCTGGCCAATGGCAAAGAGGGTGAGATTTCTGTTCCTTACCTCACATCAGTAACAGCTCTGGTCGTCTGGGTACCTGCAAGTCCAACTGAAAAGATCGTCAGGGTACTGTTTCCCGGAAATGCCCCACAAAACAAGATATTTGAGGGACTGGAAAAACTGAGGCATCTCGATTTCTTGCGATATCCAGTAGCCACTCAGAAGGACATGTAATCTGGAGCTCCACCTCCACTCATCAAACAAACTAAGATGAAGCTGAGAACAGGTAGCAAAGAAAGTCTTAAATCCTCCCCTAAAATGTCTTCCACTACAAAAGCAAGCAAGAAAGAGGCAAATGAAGACATTGAGTCAAAGAGTGACTCAGTAATGGAAAACAAAGTGGAAAAGAAAGAGAAGAAAATTAAAGAGAGTGTTAAAGCACCAAAAACACTGAAACCCAAGACGCTGTCACCTGAAAAACAAGAGAAAAAGAAACTGCTGAGGGACAAATCTCCTAAAAAACTTTTCAAAGAGAAAGCTGCCAAGTTGGAGGAAAAGAAAGATCAAGAAAAGAAAGAAACAAAGAAAGAAAAGACAGATGTCAAGAAAGAGAACTTAGTTAAAAAAGAACCGAAAATTAAAGACGAGAAGAAAAAAGATAAACCTAAGCCAGAACTGAGAAAAATCACTAAACCTGACTTAAAGCCTTTCACCCCTGAGGTCAGGAAAACTTTGAACAAAGCAAAGGTTCAAGTAAAACCTAAAGCAGAAAAAACTAAAGCCGTAAAAGAACAAGAAAACAGACCGGCTGCCAAACAAGCTTCAGTCGAGAAACAGGAGAGTGACAGGTCCATAGTGTCCTCCCCAGAGGATCTAACCAAGGATTTTGAAGCCCTGCGACTGGAAGAGCAGCTTTCCAAACCCACAGAAAGCAACATTTTGTCTCTTCAGTCTTCTGATGCTGCTGTCCCTCACATTGAATCTCCAGATGATGGAATAACTGCAACGGATGTTGAGGCAGAATCCCCTCATGAGGAGAGGGTACCAAATGAAGAAAAGACCTCTAAAACTGATATATTTGAAGATGAAGGTGCCGGTACAGAAGATGACATAGAAGATGAATATACCACAAAACTAAAAAGTGCTAAAACGTCTGACTCCGTGGAGAGGCTGGATGATACAAAATGGCAAGAAAAGGCCAAAGAAGAAGAAAAGGAATTTGAAGTGAAACCCAAAAAAAGTGAGAGTGAAGAGGATGAGGATGTGATTGAGAAAGCAGAGCTAGAGGAAGCAGAAGATATAGTTCACGAGGAGGAGCTCAAGTACAAATCAGATGAAGCCAAGAAGGAGAAACTGGAAAAGGATTGGGAGATGAAGCAGAGTGAGGTGAAATCTGCCAAACCTGTGGGCGCTGCAGAGCATGTTTCTTTCATCCAAGATGAGACCATTCCAGGTTACTCTGAGACGGAGCAAACTCTCTCAGATGAGGAGATCAACGAGGAGACAGAAGAGCGTATCCCATATGACGTCAGCTCCTATGACATCTCTGTTCCTGATGAACTGGGGACTTTTGACAGCGTCCATGGTATGAAACCACCAACCATATCTGTTGCTTCTGAGTTATCCTCAAAAGGGTTTGCAATAGACCAAGAGCCAGTGCTGTCGGCTTATGCAACCAATATGGTTGCGGCTCCATTGGCTGAAGAAGAGCATATATCTTCAGCCACCTCGATTACTGAATATGACAAATTATCATCATTTCCAACATCCGTTACTGAAGACCAGTCTATAGCATCCGTGACAGCGCCACCTACTGAAGATGCAGGAAAAAGTTCTTTACTCTTGGATACCGTGAATAGCATACCATCCGTTCAGACAGATGCCACCCAAGGTAAAGAATACCTTCACTCAGCAGGAACTATTTCACCAACTTCTTCCCTAGAGGAGGACAAATGTTTTAAATCGCCTCCTTCAGAGGAATGCCAACCCATTGTGTCAGAACTGGAAACTAGTGGGAAGGCGGCCCCTCAAACAAATTATGAAGATGAAGAGGATGAGGAAGAGGATGAGACACCAAATGTTGACGTGCCGCTTGGAAAGCTCCATGAGGGTTATGCATCTGCTGCCTTGCTCCAAGACAAGGAAAAAGTTCCAGAGAAAGCTCCATCACCGACGTCACCTCTTTCTCCTTGCACACAACAAAAAGATGAAAGCGTTTTACTATCCAAGGATGAGCCTAAATTAGCCACATTTGACCATAGTTTGTCCTTCTCGCCACATTTGCCTTCCACTTCAGTGACAAGTGTTGCCTCAAAGAGTGATGAAAGGTGTGTCAGCCCAGATGACAGCACTATGAGGTTTGCCTCACCCACACCGTCAGGTCCGACCAGCAGTAGCTACTCTCCAACTGAGGAGAAGACACAAAAGCTACTAACTGGGGACAAAGACGACAAACTTGACAAAGAGAGTTCTGAATTTCAAAATTATTTGACTCAGGATGTTCCTGCTGACAAAAAGTCTATAAGGATAATTGATGATGAGGTGGACACTTTCAAAAAGGGATTCTCCAGCACAAAGGCAAAAATATGCGACTCGTATGAAGAAAAGGAAAGCGAAGATGATTCTTATGAAAAGGAGAGCAATAAAGTGTGTGGGAAAACTAAATACAAAGAGGAGAGAGAGAGCACTTTCCTGGATGAAGAAGACACCTGTAAAGCAGCCGATAAGAAAGATAATACACAAATTTTGTCTCAAGAGCACAAATCCCAGATGCAGAGCTCAGGAGAGGAAGATGAAAGTGAAACTGAGGATGATACTTACTCAAGTGTAAAAGCACCCCAGAGCACGTTAGATTCCACATTAGCAGACCAAGGCAAACAGGATGTTTCGTTCTCAGAGATAAATGACCCAAAACTGATCTCTAAAGATAGCGATAAGAACGTTCACTTCAACTTGTATTCCTTCCCTGAGTGTGACAAAGGCCTCAAAGGAGATTTTGAGAGAGTGGTTAGGCAAGATACACCATATGTTGGAAAGAGTTTTACATACGCTGATGTATACGACAGTAAATCAAGTTCAGTAGATTTGTACACTCCCAATCTGCCACCAGACAACACATTCGATGATACAGACATTGCTGTAAAGACAACAGAGAAAAGGGATTTTGTGGATACTTCTGCAGGAAAGACCCCTGACTTTAAAGCACCACAGGAAAAGGAAATATCTCCAGCTTTATATAGTGACAAACACAGTATCTTTGAGGCACCGCATATGTCTGGAGGAACGTTCTCTGAGAAAACAAATACAGTTGAACAGGAGACTGTTGAGAAAACCTCTTCTTCTATTTCAGCAGAGAAAAATCCATTTTCAGTTCAACTTGAAAAGCCTGATTTAAGTGCAATGGCAGCAGGTGGTGCAACACAATCGGTCCGTTATGCAGATGACAGCTTCATCTCTGAATACAGCATTAAAAGCACTGCGGTAGGCCAATCCACTCTTTGCACAAAGAAAGCAATGGCTGAAGACATGAACATGCTTGCTGATGGAGAGGATGAAGATGACGATGAGGAGGATGAGGATGAAGATGATGATGATGATGAGGATGATGTGTATGAGTATGGAGAGCATGGAAGTGATAATGAGATGGAGAAAGGAGCCAAAGACAGACAAGAGAAAGATCCCCAGAGCCCATTGAGTACCATCACATATACCGTACCAACTCAATTCCAGGATGAAAAGAAAGACACTGTTACACATGACTGTACATTTGGATCTGACACTTATGGCAAACTAAGTTCATTAACATTTGAATCAAGCCACGAGGACCCTAAGGAATCATTGCAAACTGCTAAAGGTGATACCCCGCCTACTGAAAGTCATGTTACAAGGTCTTTTAAATTTGAGAATTCCTCCAGTGAGGAGAAAGATGAGTTTGAAGAAAAATATGAGAAAGATGTTCAGTCATATTTGCCTTTATCAAGCAAGCCTGTTGAGGATAAATATCACTATGAAAGCAAAGATGTAGAGTTTGACAAGCAGAAGACACCGGAAGCTGTAGAGAAAAAAACAGATGACTCTGTTGCAGTGGGTTTTAGTTATACTACTATGTCAGCAACAGCATACTCGTCTTCTTCTTCCTACAGTCATTCCTCATCAGCATCAGCATCTCTGTCTACTAGCCGGCAGTTTGGAGATGAGTTAGAAACTCCAGCTAGTACTGGATTTGAGTATTCGTCTTTCAAAGATGAACATTCACCAGTAATAGACTCGTCATTCTCTACTTCAGGTGCGCATGTTAAAGATGAATATTTAGAAGTTTCAGAGAAGCTGACGCCCACCACCACAACAGCTGAATCCACCTCTAGCCTTGCAAGATTCTCACCATTATCACCCTTCGAGGAAAACAAACCATTCTCTCCTCAAACTGCTTCTTGTATAGTTGATAAGAAAGACCCGATTAACTCTACAAGTTCTGTTTCAGATCAAGGCCCACAGAGTCAGTGCTTTTATAAGCCGGAATGGGATGATGAATCAAGATTACTAGCTAAATTTGGGGCAACTGGACCGAGTTCTACTGTCCCTCAGGCCACACAGAAAGACTCCATTCCTGAAGGTCTATTTGGGGCTTCATCAACACTTCAATACGAGTGCCCTGAAAAACAATACTATGAAGACACCGAGAGTAGTGAAGAGGAGGAGGATGATTATATGAATGAAACTGAACAGGACAAACTGCAATACCAAAGATCTCCACTCGCAACCCTGACAGAAAAGAAAGATGCCACCTATTCCTTGAGTGAGAAACTAACAATGGACATGTCTTCTGCTATGGGAGGCACCATTCCCAATGTTTTAACCTCATACACCTCCTCTTTCCCCGAGCCCTCAAAACCAGACACAACAAATGGGCCCGCAAAAGTTAGTGTGAGTGCACCGGAGAGCTTTGGTGGAACCGTCAAAGTGGAAACAGGTCTGTCAAAAATAGAAATGAAGAGCCAAGAGTTTGACATCAAAACAATTCAAAGCCCAAATGAGTGGGAGATGCAGCAGCAACAAAACATCTCCCTGCCTCATTGCTGTCATGAGGATGTGTATGAAGAAGAAGAAGAAACTGAGTCGGAGCTCCCGGCACGTCCTCTTTCTCTCTCATCTACAGACCAACCTTTCCAATCCTCCTATTATGCAGACGACCCAAGCAGACACAGCGATGACTCTGACTATCCTTCAGATGTTGCCGTTCGTCCGCACTCATCCAAAGCTTCACCGGGTTATTCATCTAGTGAGTATAAACAGAGGAGAGGAGACACATCTCCATCCTTTATCAACCCAAGCTTTTGTCAACTTTCAAGCGATGAGGACAATGAAGAACAGAGAAGTCAAGGATCTGATCAACAGCAGCCGGCTGGTAAGACAAGATCTCAAAAACAACCTCTTCACTACTCTCACGGTTATCATGGCGAAGAAAGTGAATCTCAGCATCTCTCTGGAGCCATGGCTGCTGGAGTTAGGGCCAGCGGAGAGGACACGCCTCCAACCTCTATCAGTGAACCGTTACATTCCCAATCAGAAGAGTGTCCGTCAGTCAGGGCAGAAGGGAACTTTGATTCTGAGGAGGATGCAGACTACCTCCCTGTAGATAAATCATCTGGAGCCTTTGGGGGAAAACATTTCTCATCTAGGTCACCAAGCCACGATCCCTTCCCCTCACCGATGATGGACCCCGCCCCTTATCCCCCTCATCCTGATGTGTGTATGGTAGATCCTGAGGCTCTGTCAAGCCTGACAGACAAGAAAGACACCAAAACAAAGGGTTTACGTAAATTAGGTAAAACAAAGTCCTCATCTCCGGCTAGGAAGTCTGATCCAAGGCGGAAGAGGTCCCCGTCCAAGGACCCATCTTCCTCTAGGAAGAAGAAGGACATGGAGGACGATCTCTCAAGGTCAAGCCACAACACTGGTAAAGGGCTTGTCAATGGTCTTAAGAACAGTGCAGGTATGAATATGCATATTTGAATAAGCCAGTTTAAACAGATTATGATTTCCTGACTGTCTGTGAATTTTCAAATTCAGCTAAATCCAGTGCGGCTGTGCCACCCAGCCCTCCTATCTATGTGGATCTGGCCTACATTCCCAACCACTGCAGTGCTAAAAATGTAGACCAGGAATTCTTCAAACGTGTTCGTTCTGCATATTATGTAGTGAGCGGAAATGACTCCAGCAATGGAGAGCCAAGCCGAAGTGTACTAGATGCCTTGCTTGTAGGAAAGGCACAATGGGGATCCAATCTACAGGTATTTGTTGACATGATCTCTTTGGGGTAGACATCCACAGGGGTGGATTTTTGATGTTTCAGGTATACGGTATAGGATTTAGTTTAAATGTTTCTAAAAAAAAAGGTTTAACCCTCGTGTGGTGTTCAGGTATTTTCAATGTTTACTAAGTATGTTTGCTAATATTTTTCCGGACAAACATGTTTTTTTTCACTCATATCATAGATTTCTCCATTTAGTAGTTAAAAAAAAAAACGAATAGTACATTTTCATAATTTTGGTAAATTACAAAAATTAACCATATGTGACCCTGTCTGTGAAATCCAGACTGAAGTCTCATAATATGATTAATTTCTAATCTAAAGTCTAATTTCACTATAACTTCAGTCTTTGATATGGTTTTAATCAGTCAATATTAAAGATATATTTAAGAGGGTTATATTTTCACAGAATGTTAAACAGAAAGTTTGTGGCGAACAAATAAATGCAAATGTAATGTAAATGAAGACCATACAAGGGTTAAAAAGTAACGGACTATACCATACTGTATTATTAAAAGCATACCGTACAAATGTTTTACTTTGTCCTTATTTTAGGTGACGTTAATACCTACTCATGACACTGAAGTGACCCGTGAGTGGTATCAACAGACCCATGAGAAACAACAGGAGCTGAACATCATGGTCCTGGCCAGCAGCAGTACAGTAGTGATGCAGGACGAGTCATTCCCAGCCTGCAAAATAGAGTTCTAAATTCATCGTGGCTCCCAGGTTCACGTCTTTACTCTCAAATGGTCCATTACAGCCTTAAGTGTGGTTTTTAACCCTTTGATATTTAACTGCCCTTGTTTTAATGCAGCACATGTTATTTACTGTCCCAAAACCCCAATTCAATAGTGTAAGCATTGATGGTTGTTTCGCAGTGAGAGCAGGAGAACAGAAGGAACATGTGCCTTTCTCTGTGTATTTTTCAGGGTGGCTTTTCCCTTTAAGTTATACAACACACGCATACATACATAAACATACAAATGAGAATCTAGAATTCTTGACCCTTAGATTTCAGGTCTCATATTGTTTAACTTTCACATGGTCTCATTGCAAGCTGCAGTTTAATTTTGAGCGGAGTAAGTGAGCAACAATACAAACAGATCAATGTTATATATCCTTGTTAACAATGATATTTAACTAAAGCACAAGGATACCTCTTGACTTCATTTTAAACAAAAGCACCAGAAAGTCCCTGAATACTGCAGCTCACATGGATGAGAGTCTCCTGCTTTTAGCTGATCAGTTTATGTATCATTCTCATTTTACAGTTACTAACACATCTTGCACTCACACATTGTTATATAAATATCTGTTCATCAAATTAGGATGTCTACTGTGCAAAGGGCAACTGAGGTTATACTTCAGCACTGATATCAATAAATATGGGTGCCAGAAATAAGGGTGTAGTCAACAAAGCAGAAGAACATGTTATTTAAATGATTTGATAAAATTAATTTACATTCCAGCACTCAGAGATTAATGATATGAATTATAATTGCTATACATTTCATTTGTATAGTAGATAAGAACATCAACAACAATAACATTAATAATATTAAACATAAAGATCCAAATGCTGAGAAACAAAAGACAAAAGGATGGACTTGTTTTGTTGTACGAACATCCGTTTAGAAGGCGAGTTCGTTTATTATCAACATGCTAAAGAAATAGTGGAGTCGAATTTTATTTTTGTCATTAAATGATGTATAAAGTGTATGTTGACAAGAGTTTGAAATAATTTTTAGTGTTTTTCTTTTAGTTTAAAAGGATGTTTCATTACTGATGTCATCATATTTGCACTGTAATGATTTTCCCTAGTTTCAATTCCAAAACAATGTATATATAAGAAAGTGTAAGAGGATTACGGTTGATGACTGTAAAAGAATGGAAACAAGATGACTGAGATTATTTAAACCAAATTTGCCGGCAATAGAAATGCACGGTGTTCAGTGAATTACTGACTTAATGGAAAGTATGAAATGTGTGTATGAAAGGCTGACCGTGTTTACATTTTGAATAGGGTTACAGTACATATTAGAAAGATGTCAGATGTGAAATACTGTGTGAATAATGCACTTAAACCTACTCCATGCAAGTGAAGAATGGAAAGCTCATCTTTACCCTAAATCCTTTTTGAAACCTATTCTTATCCAAATATTCAAACAATTAGGCACAACTCATACTTTTTATATTTTTGTGTGTTTGTTGCTTTTGTCGATTTGCAATGATGTACAAGAAACATGTTGTCCTGATTCACTCAGAATAACAGATTTGTTCACTTTCAATAGTGTGTATGCAAGGCTTAAGTTTGATTACTCTCTGTAAAGAGTACTGTATGCACTGCATGGATGTTATCATAAGTTGAAGGCTGAACATGCATTTGAGTACTGCTATGCTTCGAAGTGCTTGGCAAAATGAACTCCTTGATTTTCAAAGGAAGGCTGCAGATGAAAATGAAAATGTTTTCATTTTAAATAGTCAAAATTCTTTTAATTCTTCATATTTCACATGCTTAAATATTGTTTTTTTATTAAACTTTACTTTAAAAGATCTTTATCTTACTATTGAAAAACAGTATTTATGTCTAGACAAGGTTACAGAATACTGAAAATGGTTCAGCATTGTCCTTCACTCTCCGAGGAAAGTAATACGGTCATTTAATGTTTGCCTCAGATGTTTTTAAAGTGCTGTAATTTGTGAGTTTCTGGTTATTTGGCTGTGCTGCAGAGATGTTCTGCCTGACATGGTGAAACCCAGATGTGACGTCACAGTACCACAGAATGAAACAAACATATTAACACACAAATACCAGACTGCAGACTGCCAGATCACGTGACTAGATCACTGATCACATTTTATAGATTTGTAATTGTCTTTGTGATTTTATTTTATTTTTTTGAAGACTAAATGTTTCAAAAATATACGAAAAATAAACTAGTCATGATGTGCTTTGCAAAACATCCCGTTAGTTATGAGCAATGAGTTTGATAGCGACAAATTTTGAAACATAGCATTCCATTGAGCCTAGCTACTGCATGTAATCTTAAGTTGGAACTTGTATCTAACAGTTCATAGTTCTATTAAATAAAGTAATATTTTAAACATATATATTTAGATGCTAAATGTCTTAATTGTACTGGAAGGCACATATTAGCAGGCTGCGCTATCATTTCCAGCTTGTAAAGCTGTGTTGTAAAATGATGTCCTTTGATTTCTGTTAAATTTGATTTCATTTTTGCTTTCTTTTTTATGTGCAATACTCTGTATCTTTCTTTAAGCTAAATGAGTGTCTTCGGATATGTTGTAGGTAAACCTGATAAACACTAATAAATAATGTTAATGGAAAACAAATACTTGATCTGTGAGTCAGTGGTCAATCACTAAATGCTGAGAATAGAGCTTCATTAACTAGAAAAAATTTGACCAAATAAAAGTAAAATTAATGTATATTCATTTATTACTTAGAACAGATGTCATTTTAATCAGATTCAATGTAGAAGTTGGTACAGTCAAGTAGTTTTATTTCTATAACTCTCTTTATAATACTTATGTAATGTTTTATGTCCTCAGTGAGCAAACTAAAGGCGACTGTGCCTAAAAAAACAGATTTTTTATATATGTACATATGAAAAATGTTATTAGGTTACATAATATATATAATACAGTCTGAAATAAAGCACTGTTCTGTGCAGCCTCAAATGAATTATATTAATATTTTTATGTAGCAAAGATTTTTCAATTCTTTAACTATGCACAGTAGATTTATCAACAGTCCTGCACAAAGTAAAAAAACATTTCTAGAATCATTCAACACATTCTTACAAAAGTTCTGATAAAATAACAGCACTGTTGCAAGGTTAAGATTCAGCAGGTTGCAGGCATTCTAAAGTGAGCAGAATTCACATGACTATGACATCACTGTCTGGGTCACATGCCTATTATCTATTAGTACCCGTCTTTTCTCCCCGCCATGTCTGTTCTTCACGAGAAAAGTAGCAGTGAACAATGCTCTTGTGTTAAAGAAAACAGAATGCACTGCTTGGCACAACAGCAGACAATGCCCCACTGTCCTGTGACCAAATCACGTGGAAATACATATCGCATAATAGTTGCTAGTGGGACTAAATTATAGATGAATTGTTTAATGCTAGCTGCATTTTCTGTCTATACGTGTTTTCTTTGGGCAACTGTGGCTGACAGAATGAAAACTCTCAAGGTGATTATAAGAAGCTTGTTGTCATGCCAACCCTTCACAGTTTTAAACCAGAGTGTGAGGATGAATAACAATAAGAGCTATAGATGCATATGCAAGTACACATATAACCATAAGAAAGATGTTATTGATATGTTTTGTGGTCAAGAAACATATTTGTACAAATAAACATCAAGGGAGTAAGACTGAGAAACAAACAAAAATGCTCAAAAAAGTGAAATATTGTTTTCTATAGACAAAGCCACTTTTATTGTCAACACTGTAAATCAAAGTGCCATTAATTACGACTGCACAGACTGCATACAGAGCACCGAACAGCACAACATATCTGAGCTGCTGAATCTATCCAAGGCAGACGCTTAATGTCAGTGAATACAAATGAAACTATTACAGAAACAGTTCTCAGTCAGTTCAGTGTACTTCACTGTACTCACAGTAAAGTAGAATTATTCACACACTGCTAAAGAGTGGAAATGAAATGCTCTTCTCTAGATTCTAGAGGTCTTACAGTTTAAATGTAGGATCAAAATGACAAGAATCTGATGCTGCACTAATATCAGAGTCTGAAACCTTTAGCCACAGCTTCTACAATGTCCACCATCAAGGTCAAAAATAATGACTGACTTTTCTCTAACAAATGTTTTCTATATCAATGGAGTAAACAGTACAGCATATTTCTCTGACCATTATGAAATAAAATCATTTGTCCTTATTAAATGTGCTCTGAAAACAAGAGGACAACGATAATGTCAGTATACTGCACTTTTCATTTGCTCAAACAGGGACGGTCACGGTACAAAAATAGTACGTCACTGTTAGAGGTGAATGCTACGAAGCAGAAGAGAAATGTTTGAAAAATAAGGTTCAATTTTTGAAAACCGTGACAGTATGCGTTACAAAAATAAAAACTAAAATATAAAAAATGAGACTGTTTATTCATTTGCCGTCTCACTGTTAAACAAGCTGCTTATTAGTCCATAAATATATATACCACATACATTTCATTATAAAATACATACATATGTAGTATATTATACATATATTTTATTATGACTTATTAAATTACGACAGTGGTGTATCAGGCTTTGGCAAATAGTAATAAAACCGTTAGCGTTTATTTAATATACATCTAGCTGTATAAATTATTCAAGAGTTTATCTTGCCTATTGCAGTCAAAGTCCTTCCCTAAACATAAGCTTGTATCAAACACGAAGTCCCTTAGAAAAATATTTTTTAGACTAGCCAATGATGAAAAATGCACACAGTAATAAGAAAGATAAAATGTGAACATAATAACTTGAATGTGGATCTTCAGTGCATCTACCAGCTTATGTTGGATCACTGGCCATTTCACTATTGCCAACTGCAACAGTAAGAAAAGGTCAACAGTTACACAGCAGACATCTCTGAATGACCACTACAGTATCACACACATAAATGTAACAAGTCAGGTAACAGGTGACAGATTGTATATAAGCAAGGCTTACATTTGCACAACGTTCTTTATGTACGCAAACCCCACTTTGTCCTTTGACTGGATTCGTTTGAGAAATAATAAAGGTCTCCAACGCACTACAGCGACAGCATGCTAGGTCACTACAGGGATGCACGGTTGACAAGATTTTCCTCATCTCCTTCAAGGCTCAGGCACATGCGGAGCTCCCACTTCAAGAGGAGTGCCGGGGTGAGGCAGTGCCCCTGGACTCACCCTCCACACCGCAACTGTTTCCTGGGTATCAAAGAACTCATCTGGCTCTTCAGGGGTGACAGGAGTTTGGGCACTGGAGCCTGCTTCAGAACTGCTCTCTCTGAGCTCGAGGAGCACGGGTAGGGATCTGGGCAGCCCACAGAAAGACTCCATCGGTGGGCTTTCTGCCAGGTGTGAACAGGGGAGACTGGACTCTTCGGGGGCTTCCTCGGCTTCACCACAACATGGGCTCTCTGTTAGACACTGGCCTGCAAAGTCTGTTCTGTCCACTGGTATCTCACTGGGTCTCTCCAGGATTGGAGATGGTGCTGAGGGATTTGTTTCCTCAGAGTGGAGGCTGTGTGCAGATGTGGAGGACACGCACTGGTTGGTGTTGTGCAGGGCCGGATGGATTTCCTCACTGCTCTGAGGGGTGAGGGTGACTTTCTCACTAAAGCTGAAGCGTGGGGAGGTGTCGGCCGTGGTGGGAGATGAGGGACCGGCGCTAGACACTGTACTGGAAGGACCACTGCTGTCTGTATGGAGAAATACACACACACATCAGGGTACATGAGCAGTTTGTGAAACTTGTAACACGTGGTACAAAGAAAGCAAGTGAAGTTGCAGCGATACTTACACCACGGTGGCCTATCAGAGCGCTGGCGCAGTGAAACAGATGAAGTCAGCACTCTCTGAGGAATGTATGAGTCCACTGAAGGTTGGATTTGGGAATCAAACATGGCTGAGAGAGCTGTAAATTTGGAGATGAGCACACACAGTATTACATGAACTGAAAGCATTCCAAAAGACTCTACCTTGCATGGTTTATGCGATGTCCCTCTATTTATAACTAATCCTAAAAATGTAAATTCTTTCATCATGAACTCATCATTGTGTCATTCCAACTCTGCATGACTTTCTTCTAAAGAACACACTGTGAAATATCCTTTAAATCAAACAAACTATCAAACAATATATAGTATGTATTGTGAAATAACTTTTGACTATGACTATGTATATTAGAGCTGAAGATCTTTGCCCGAACCAGACGGTTTCGGTCGGGTTCGGGCTTAATTTCTATCATTTTACACGGGCTCGGGCCGGGCTCGGGCTTGCGAGGTAAATGAGCAGTCATGTGATGCGTTCCGATTAGCACGAGAAAGATGCGAAAATGGATGCTGAGGAGGTGAAATGGAGGCTTGCCTCTGGCGATTACGTTTTGGTTGCACCAGCAACTAAAGCAAAGTCTGAGGTGAGGAAAAGTTTTGACCATGTGCATAATGAGCCAGTGGGATATGTGAGATGTTACGATGTTACAGAGGACTTATTTTATTTCTTTGTTCCAACTTCCAAGTGGCCTATAGCCTACGTTAGTCATTAATAAATTATGTTAAAACATGTATAAATGACGCATTCTTGACAAAAGCTGTGTGCGTGCGCACATTTGAATAGCCTAATGTCGGGCTGTAAACGGGTTCGGGCTTTTAAAAAGCTGTCAATCAAAATGTACTTGTCGGGCTCGGGCCGAATACTGTCGGGCTCGGACCCTGTCGGGCCTAACTTTTAAGGCCCGATTACAGCTCTAATGTATATACTGTATATATTATACATCATGCTGAAACTCATCTCTATTTAGATAATGTGTTTCAAAAAGTACTGCCATTTTATTACATTCATCCTACTGGATATTCATGAAATTTGCATTTCAAAGTCATCCAGCTTTTGAAAGGCATAAGGGTTTTGATGTGACTGGATGGTGGATGATTATGGTGCTGAAGGCATCACCTCTGGTTGTCCTAGTATGGGAATCCTCTGCATTCTCACACATGGCCGTCAGGAACTCATTCACCTGTTTCAGCGACAGGGAGTTGTGGAGGGTCTCGAGAGGGTAGATGGAGGGCACCATGGAGCAGCCTTCAAAACCTGCAGAGGAGATAAGTGATAAGAGCAAACAGTCCTGACATCAGTGTGCATCTAGACTGCCTGTTTCCTCATGTTCTGACACACAACAACAGTCTATAACCCGTGAAACAACGTGAATAGCCATTTCACCCATGGCCACACCCTTGTTAGTGATACAAGACACACGCGAATACATAAAAACACTTTTTTACCATTCATTCAATGGCACTCACTCATTATAACAGAAAACCACTGTGATCTAAATCACATTCAAAAATCAAGACAAACACAATATTGCCACATCCATACACACAACTGCTCACTATGGTTCCATTCATTAAGCAAAACAAAACAATAGGTTGCTCTCGTAACCCCGGTTCTCTGAAACATAGAGTGGAAAGATCCACCTATGGGAAGGGCATCCGTACCTGACCTCTGCAGATGCATCCAATTGAACCAAGTCTGGCTAGACAGACAGAAGCACGCAGCCAATGCCAGGTAAGGCCCTACCCCCTTACCTGAGAGCATATAAGGTCTGCCTGCGCTGCTGTTCTCCAGTAAGTATATTCGCTTCTGGTGCAGCAAGCGGGACAAAGCTGGTGGATCTCTCCACTCAATGTTTCAGAGAACCGGGGTTACAAGAGTAACCTTTTGTTCTCTTTCATCATCTCGTGTTCGAGATACACCTATGGGAGAGACATGGACAGCTCCCAGATTGCCCAATACACTCACAGTGAGGTTCTGTAAGCCAGAAAAAGACGGTCATCCCCAAGGGGGCGGTGCTCGACACGTCCCAAAATCATGCTCCTGGCAACCCTGATGCACACACATAGCTGCCGTGCACATGCAGGACAGGAAACATGTATGAGGCACACACATGTAATTAACCCAGCAACACATATATAAGACCCAGGCAGGAATGTGCATGGCCGGCCTGGAGTAAGCAAAGGAGAGAATGAAAAAATTGTTTTGTTTTGTTTTGTTTTAGACAGACAGACAGTTATTGGTTAGATACCGGAACAGGTATGTTTCAAGCTGTTCCTTATTACAATGTGTAAACAGAAGGTTAAAGAATGTAACAAGGAGGGGCTGCCTTTATCCATAATGTCCTGTAATAAACACAATATATCAGGAATTGAGCACTGATATCATGTGAGACCGCGCCCATCACACTACCCTTCAAACACTTGCCACTTACAACCATATAAGGACCGTGTAGAAATGGCCCTGGCAGTTTGTCCTCTCACGGGCCAGGCCCAGAGAGCCACCCTGTCTGGGTGTGGGTGATAAATTTCCCATTTCACCTGAGACAATAGGTCTGTGCGGAGGGGGAGGCGCCACGGTTGGGCATATAACAGAGGGATTATCTCTGCCAGCCACGGTGCTTTGGGCCATCTGGGAGCTCTCACACTCTGGCCAGTCTGGGAATTATCAGGCACAGAGGAGGAAAGGCATACAGCAGCACCTTGGGCCATGGATGGGCCAGTGCGTCCACCCCGAGGGGCTTCAGCCCTTCAGCGAGAAGAACATAGGACAATGGGTGTTTTCGCGTGAGGCGAATAGATCTACGGCAGCCTGTCCGACTCTCCTCCATGTCATTCCCACTATCTGAGGGTGTAGGCGCCAATCTCCGTAGAGTGGGTTCCCCCTCGATCTAAGGTTTGCGCCTCTGTTCAGAATGCCTGGAACATTAGTCGCGCAAAACTACAGGAAAAACCGCCCACTCAACACCAAAAGCTTGTGAGCTAGAGCGTGAAGTTTCGATGAGTGCAAACCGCCCTGGCGATTGATATATGCCACTGGTGTAGTATTGTCGCAGTGTACGAGCACATGAAGTCCTTGCTCAAAAAATAAAAGGAGCTCAAAATAAGTTTTGTGTTCTGAATGTAGTCTGCTCGGCCACAAACCGTTCACCATTCTGCCCTCCTGGGTTGCACCCCAGCCTGTTAAGGACGCATCTTTCATCACAACTTTCCGCATCACTACTGTCCCCAAACGGGTTCCCTGTGCGTAAAAGTCTGCGTCCCGGCACCACTGTTACAGAGCAGCAGAGATTGCGTAACAGGCTGAAATGTAGTGACTGAATGTTCATGAATGTTCTCATTTTCAGGAGTCCCAGAGGCAAAACCTGGATAGCTGAGCCATTAGAACCTGTAATCTGAGGCATGTGCGATACTGCACTCTCACCCCCTCTCTGAACTGTGACACACAGCTCATTAGAGAGAGAACGCTGTGCTCCTGGGAGAGACGCGCTCACACGGAGACCGAGTTCAGCTCCAAGCCCAAGAAAATCACACTCTGACTGGGTGTAAAATTGCTTTTGTTCACATTCACCCTGAACCCGAGGGATGTGATGTGAGTAAGCACACGGCAGGTGTCCTGCAGCACTCTCTCTTTCGACTCGGCTACGATGAGCCAATCGTCTATGCATGTCAAAATCCGCAGACCTGACATTCTCAGGGAAGCCAAGCCCACCTCCGCACACAGACAAAAAGTCAGAGGGCTGAGTATTCGTACATACAATACATATGCCTAGATAGTAAAAACTAAGAAACTTCCTGTGTGGCGGATAAATGCTTATGTGGAAAAAAGCATATTTTAGAACGACCGATGTGAACCAGTCATTCTGTTTTATGGCGCGGGCCAGAGTGCCGTGGGTTAGCATTCTGAAATTGTATTTCCTCAAATGTTTGTTCGACACTCAGAGGTCCAAGATGGGGTGGAGAGAACCGTCCCCTCCCTGAGAAAACCTCCATCTCTTGGAAAAGGGCTCTGGGGCAGAAAGGGAGACCGAAGAACTTGTGGCTTGCAAACGAGGACTCCGTGCCCCAATGGTCGAACATCAGGCCGGCCGCTTGCGTTTCGAGTCAGTGGGGGGGTTCTCCTCATCCTCTGAGACCCCAAGAAGGCCCACATCGTCATCATCGCCAGAACTGGCCGGTTCATCGGCAAACTGGAGGTTGCCCGTGAAGATATCCTCTTCAGGGAACGCAGGATTAGGCAAGTCAGCCCAATTAAGTGATGTCGCACCCCGGGAGCCCCCTGGAGGCGCGTCGCCATCACCGTGTCCCCCATCCGAGTCAGAAAGGCTGAGCTCGACACACTGGATCGAGGCAACTTTGAGACGACACCGCAGGAGCTTTTTAGGCAGCACAAGGCAATGGCTGCAATGCTCCGGGTTCTCCAAAGCCTCTTCTGCATGCTTGAGGCCCAAGCAGACCACACAGAACTCGTGAGAGTCCTAAGCGGCGATAAGAGCCCCACACACAGACATATTTGTGAGAAACTCGGAAAAATCAGTGGCGGGCAGCCGTGGAAAGGGGAGCAAGTGAGAAAATTACATGAGCGTGGGTGGCTCAGGATGCAAACACAGCTAACCTGGCCGAAGCAGTGACTATCCAACCAAACTGTGTCCGTGCAGAGATCGCGAGAAGCGAATGTCAACTGGAGAACAGCAGTGCAGGCAGACCTTATATGCTCTCAGGTAAGGGGGTGGGGCCTTACCTGGCATTGGCTGCGCGCTTCTGTCTGACTAGCCAGACTTTGCAATTGGATGCTTCTGCAGAGGTCAGGTACGGATGCCCTTCCCATAGGTGGATCTCGAACACGAGATGATGAAAGAGAACAATGTTAATAAGTTGTTAGAGTTTCTATGTGCGTCATTTAGTTGAAAAACCAAGCTCAATATGTGGATTAAAGCAACACATGTAAATTAGGAGGCAGAAACACATGTAACACGTCAGTAACGCATCTGTCAAATACTTGAAAAACAGCAAGAGAAATAATGAACACAATGAATGTGAGAACAGCACATACAATCATTGCATAATCAGCACATGAATTTTATATAAGGGTCCTATATGGCAATTCATGGCCAAACATTTTTATGTATTACTGATGAAAACAACTATGGATTCAAGAGGAAAAATAACACTACATATTATGCATGGAGTATGACAAATCATAGTGTCTGAACTTATAAAAGACGTAATAAACTAAACTTACACTGCCTCCTCATTTATGATATTCCTCATTTTGGGGCAATTTCTCTAAGTGACATTTGGAACAGATTTCCTTTTTTTTTTCGAAATCTCTCGAGGCCTGTGGCATGCAAACCATTTGCCACAATCATGCATGTCAGTCACTGTTTAATAGTTCACAGAGCTGTAAGCTGATGCCACTGGCATGCGTCTGCCACACCACATACCCCATCACATAGCAATACACTCTACATACTAATTCAACCATGACTGTACTCAGTGCTCACCATACAATGACAATAACATACTTTTAATTAAAAAATACTGTGGCTGCCATAATGTTAACCTTTGTGAATAAACACATGTAATTAGCGGTGGTTAATTTATTCAAATCAGTTAACACTAGGAGTGTTACAGTATTCCAGTACTGATAATAACGCTGATATTAATAACCGTAATTATCATACTACACATATGATAATATCGTAAATAATTTGGCGCCAGTGTCTGGTTGACAGAATGTAGTAGGTGGGGGTTTTTCACCCTATTTCCTTCAGAGCCACAAAGGTTGCACACTAAATTAAACATGAATTTGACTGATAGCATTATTTACTTGTATTTTTCCATGATAGATTCGAATCAACAGATATCGCATATCTATCGTGAAATCTTTCAGCCAAAATAATCCTAAACTGATATAGTAAAAAATTCAGTTATATTCAATAGCTGCTCTAAATTGCAAAAAGCCAGCACAGATATCTATATTTAGACACAACAATGCCTTTTATTATACACTTTTATTAAAAGCCAGCTGCAGTTTTAGTATTGTGGAATCTATTTTTCATCAACAGCTAAGCTAGTGCTTCACTACCACCAAATACTGCATATTATTTGGTTCCCCTTCATTAAAGGGACAGTTCACCCAAAAATGAAAATCCTTCCATCGTTTATTCAGCCTCTTGTCATTCCAAACCTGTATGACATTCATTTTTCTGCAGAACACCACAAAAGCTATTTTGAAGAATGTTGTTAACCGAAAAACACTGAACCCCTATTGACTTCCATTGTATGGACACAAATCCACACATTTCCTCAAAATTTCTGCTTTTGTGTTCCACAGAAGAAAGAGTCAGAAACAGATTTTAAACCCTATCAGGGTGAATAAATGATGGCAGAAATTTTATTTTGGGGTGAACTATACCTTTAAGAGAGAAGCTGAATGCATACTACTCTACGACATTTTGAAAAAGAAAACAGGCTCATTTAATATCAGCATTGCTGCCCAAAACACATGATTATTTGATTCTTTTTTTAGTTCATTGACAGCCCTCAAGCAACACTCTTCCTAAAGTTAAAGAAGTTAAAAAACATACAAGTGCCGAGTCAATGCAAGCTGCTTTTCCCAAAAACACAAGCATGCTTCAAACAGCTATAGCGAAGCCATTACTGCAGTCACGGCACAGCAGGGCATGGAGGGACCTCCGCAGGGCTGACCGTAGATGTACTCTAGCGAATCCTGGCCAGAGATTAACCAGTTGCGGAAGAGACGGAGATGATAGGAGCACTGATGAAGGTGGTGGGCAAAAGCGCTGTCCAAAGACAACGGGTGGCCAATATTGGGGTCGGTGGAAAAGCGCCTCAGCAGCTGGGCTACCTGATGGTCCTCCAGGGGCTCTGAGGAAGAAGAGGCAGAGCAGGGAAGAAAAGTGTGTGGAGTAGAAGATGGCAGGTCTACAAAACCGAGCCATGGGGCCAATGTGAGCAACACTTTTTTCATAATGTACTGTAGCATGCTATCAGGCTAAACTCCCCACAAACAGCAGCTTTTCCATATTCTACACTCTAAACAAAGATGAGTGACTCCTGACTCCAGTCACCGGCACGTGACCTTCCCAAGCAGACACACAGCGACACTTAAGTCTGTAATAGGGCTGGGCGATGTGACGATGTTATCGTATATCTCCGATGTCTCGCAAATATCCCGATGTCGATTACAACAAACAGATACCAGACGATAATCGATAATAATGGAAAATACGTGTTATATAACATTTTCATGCGATGTAGGCTTTAGCTC
Organism: Triplophysa rosa; assembly: GCF_024868665.1. NCBI lineage: Eukaryota > Metazoa > Chordata > Actinopteri > Cypriniformes > Nemacheilidae > Triplophysa > Triplophysa rosa. The sequence goes on from NC_079890.1 coordinate 29,047,162, forward strand.
GAATGTTAATGTTTACATGCAGGCAGGCAGTAACAGTGACAGAATTTTTGAAGTGCTGTTTTGTTCGGTCAGTTGAAAGTGCTGCTGTTTTCTGGCGGTCGCTGCACAGATAGACCAAAAGAAAGACGAGCTGCATCGGCAAAGCAAAACCTCACGCTCGTGGGGCTGTACGGTGTTCGAATTGTCCTACCCTGTCAGATTTTCCAGACCGCAGGGCAAAACTTAATATGATCGAAACCACATCAACAAAATAAACAGGTAGGATGATTTCGCAATGCAAAATACCCTGTCAGACAGTCCTACCATCTTAAAATAAACACATAAAATAAATTTACAGTGTAAATACCCTGTCAAATTAATCTACCAGCATAAAAGAAACATGTAGGATTAATTTACAGCGCAACACCCAATCAAAGTGTACTAGTATTAGATAATATGTAGAATGATTTAACAACGAAAATATACTATCATATTCCCATAGCAGAATAAAATAAACAGGTAGAATGTGATTTTATAGCGCAAAATAATGACGTAACGTTGTGCGCATACCTGGTAGGACAATCTGACGGGTAGGATGACATTTCAGGACACCTGCAACATTTTTCTACTGCATAAAAGCTTTATGGTTTATCTACGTGCTTTACCTGATGAAAGACGTCACTGCAACACTGGTTTGTGTGCGTGGCGCGCCTGTGTGTGTTTGTGCGCGTGGCGCGCATGTGTGTGTTTGTGTGTGTGTGTGTGCGTGTGCATGCGTGCGTGTTTGTTTGGCACTTGGCGGGTCCGGAAAGAATTCCCTCCCAGTCCGTATCCGCAGATTGATCATCTGCGCAACGTTGCATGAAGTCAAACACACCCGATATTATCGGGTATCGCAATGATTTTAAAATCGATTATTATTTTTAAACACATCGCCCAGCCCTAGTCTGTAATCCACTGCCTTAATTCAGATAAGTATGCACATCCATCGATTAAGGCACAAGACCACAAGGACTCAAGGAAGTCATTAAACTGTAAATTCCCATGCTACATTCACACTGAACTGTTCCTGTTCACACTGACACTACATAGTACAGCGACGCCCAGTCGATTCATTCAATCGACCCGATTGGTTTAAAGCTGCAGTAGAACAGTACCTGAGCCAGACCACCACAGAGGAGGTTTAACCGCCACGGTAGAAATATCATCTTGTGTGCCTAAAGTGAACAAAGTGCTTTTGGAGTCAAACATTATACACTATTCTATATGGCGGCCACATCAATACAATTCTCATCAATACAACTTAACATGTGACGCTGAATGAACAAACTTGTGTCAACATAAAAATCACATTGAAACAACTGCAAAACCATTTTACAGTGTATCCAAAATAAGACCTGATGCACACAAGAATTTAAGCTTTACAATATTTTCAAACATACACACACATTTGTTTTTTTAGGGCTGTTAAACGATTAATCGTGATTAATCGCATTCAGAATAAATGTTTGTTTACATAATATATGTCTGTGTACTGTGCATATTAATTTTGTATTTACAAACACATACACATACATGCATATATTTATGAAAATAATAAATATAAAAAATAATAAACATTTATATATAATTTCAATTATTGGTAAATATGAATAAATCCATCTAAATATTTCCTAAATATATATACATGTATGTGTATGTTTTTGTGTTTATAAATATAAAATGTATATGCACAGTACATAGACATATCATGTAAACAAACTTCTGGATGCGATTAATCGCCATTAATCATTTGACAGCACTAGTTTTTTTTTTATCATGATGGGAAGTCACTCACTTCTAATGTTTACAAAACCAAGTGTGAATTCTGATATTTTAATGAGGAATCATTTAGATGATTTTAGGTTTGACCCTCATTGTGGGGACATTTGATCCCCACCAAAACAAACTCTCGCGCATACACACAATACACATGTGCACACACACAGTCACAGACAATTACTAGGAACACACAGAAATATAGGTAAAATCGACTGAATTTGTTTGAAAGAGTATTTTCAGAAATATTAAGTATTTCTTAGTAACTACAGAGACAGAATTAGCATGGCACTAGCATGGCTCCACCGTGAAAGGTTTTTGAGAGCTAAATGGCTAGGAATGTGTGGTGGGTGGAGTGTGTGGGATCCAGCAGGGAGTGTGTAGGTGGAAGTGGGACAATCTTGAAGCTTTCCCTAAGATGTACTGTGAACACATGCAATATTTGTCCAAATACACCTACATAAATATCCAGTACAGTTATTCAAATTGGTTTATGAGGATTTCAGTTGCATTGTTCTTAACCTGTGGTATCACATGTACGTTTTCTACAAACCAACAGCCTTTAGGCATCTCCTTATACAAACATTCAAACAAAACTGCGTGTTTGTGTCTGTATCGACAGACACACACATATACTGAAGGAATATAAACCCTCACTTCAATCAAGAATTCACCTGACATTCGCACCATACCAACATACACAACAATTCTGAAAATGAAAAACACTCGTCATCTCATCAAGCATTAAACCAGTTACACACAGCACATTTATTTATAAATGAAGACCAAAGGGCCACAAAAGACACCAAATTAAATAGAAAAGACTTTTTTGTCCTTTGTGGTGTTTCAAAATCCCAAAGCATCTTAATGAAACCTAACATCTACTTATACTGTATATATAGTTAAGATCTACACAAATATTTTAGGCTGGCTCCTGCAAAAGATTAAAAAAAAATTGTGTAAAACACTCGTTGGAGTAGTTTGTAGTTCGACATTTAAAACATTGAACATACAGTGATTTCAGTTAAAGGCACATGACGCAGAATTTCAACAGAAACTAGAGAAGAGTGATGGCGTAAAGGAGTGACGGATGAACCATTTCCCTGTAAACAATCACAGCTGCTAACATTCGAATGTTGTGTATAACATTCTCTCAATAACATTAGAGACATGAAAATTGCTAACAGGAGAAGGGTTTAATCACTGGCGTGTTGCCCAGTAGTGCTTCAGATTCATTCTCTTTAATGTAATACACCCACTTATCCGCTTGTGCATACAGTTTGTGCACATGAAACACAAACAGGTGCTCACATTCATCCATACAGACAGCCATCAGTAAACTGATCGACACTGGGTGATAGTGAGAGCTGTACGCAAGAAGTCACAGAATGTGGAGTGGATAGTGGAGAATGGGGAGGGGTCAAATGAAGAAAAAGCTGATGAAACTGGAAGGGTTGAAAGAAACAGTGGCAGTAATAACGTGAAAGAAAAGCAGGATTTTCCATCAACATGCAAAGTAAGGGAGGTGGAGAAACAGGAAATATACTTGAAGAGAAGCAGACGTACCATTAGTCGGATGCTTTGCAATCGACACAGAAAATCGTTTTACTGCCGGCATAGACAACAACTCTGAGGAAATAAAAAAGGTCACTAGAGTTACCATATTTGACAGTACACCTGTACAGGATGGGGATGGTGTTCTAGTGCTGAAGGGGTGTGATGTTTAAGCTGCTACTGTGCCTACAGTGGGACAGAGAGCAGGAAGAGCGGGGTCTGGTTTTGTGTTTTATTGTGTATTTGAAATTCAATATTCCCTAAATAACGGATGTCATAGTGCACTATATGGTGAAGGATTAAATGTAAATAAACAGATTCTCTGAGCCTATTTAGACAGAGAACACTAAAGCTGTTGTAGAAGTAACTTGAAAATTCTGTCATCATTTATACACCCTCAAGTTGTTCCGAACCTATGTAAATGTTGTTGTTCTGCTGAACACAAAGAAAAATAACTTAACATCAGTGCCCGTATTCACAAAACATCTTAAGGCTACGGCCCGATTCACATTTCGCGTCCTTTCCACGCGCATATTCGTTATTTTAAATGTAGGCACGCGCAAATAGTTGGGCGACGTGGTCCATGACATGGAGTGCATGTTAAAAGTGACCAATCAAAGGATCGGAGAAGTCTGCCATTGTCCCACCTCCAAAGTCTCAGAAGTCAACTCGACGAGCGAGAAAGTGTTGAGCAGTTGCGAGAGCATAGAGAGAATCGCACGCGTGCTCGTCAAAGCCTCTGCTCGCAGACTGCTCTCGCAAGGATTCTTTTCCGTGCGCGCATACTGTTCTGCGCGCATAAATGCATAAATGCGCTCTCGCGAGGGTGTGTTTACACTCGTGGAACTGTTCTACGCGCGTGTGTGGTTTTCTTACGCGCGAGTTTTGTGTCTGAATAAACTCCATATCTTTCTGTTCCTTAGTAAAAGTTGCTCTCAGCAGCGTTGTGAATAGGTTTTAAGTGGAAACTCTTAACTAAAAACTTTTACTGCTGTTTAGGAGAGCTCTTGGTGTTTACTGTTTAAGATAAAATGTTTTGTTAATACGGCCCTGGGCACTAGACATCCATAGAACAATGATTTTTATACAGTTTTGAAACAATTTGAGGTTGAGTAAATGATGAAAGAATTTCGATTTCTGGATTAACTTTAAATAATAACTTTACATTTACTTTATGTAACTCTACTTGAAGACTTATAGACAGATTTGTGGTTTTATTTATGATATGGTGACACAATAAATTGATCAAATTTAATCATAGTAAAAGTTCATTTTAAAGAGATACAACAATATTTACATAGAGAAATCTACAAACTTTCTCTTCCTCTTTTTAGCTTGGCATTTATTTATGCATTAGTTTATTGGCCATCTAGCTTTGGTGAGTATATGTGAATTGTACATTATAAATCAAAGTGCATTATGGCTTATAAAAAAAAAGAGTTAAATCTATTGAGATATAAGTTTGCTTAAAATTTAGATAAATGGCCAACACCCCATATAGTGCACTACTACATAGGGAATAGAGGGAGACACACTGAGTGCAGTCTGAGACTGTGTAAAATGCTCATCTCAAAGATGGGTCTACTGGGCTTATAATAATAATGAAGCAATCAAAAAAATCTTCTTAGCAAAATTGCTTTGCCTTGTGGGTTTATGGGCACTATATAGATGCAATATTATTAGACATTATCTCAGAGCAAACCAAAAAATGTATGAAGACCTAAAAGGCTGAGGTGGACATATTTCACTTTAGCAACATTAGCAACTCTTATTCCCTCGCAACACAACCACACAAAACACTGAAGACAAAGAGACTGAGGATTGTGTTCAATGACCGGCATGTCAAATCTACACATAAAAACAAATGAAGAGGTTTCAACTGAATGTAATAAAGTTAACTGATCTATGAAAAGCCCATGTATATGGTAGAAATGAGTGAGAGAAAAGGCGTTTATAATTAAAGAGCAGTAAACAAAAGACACAGTAAATGATAACTGAAACAGTGAGATCTCTGCACAGTGTCACACTGACACCTTGTGGGCAAAGGTTTTAACCATGAACATTCCAGAAGGATTCTAGATATCAAAGCGCTTCAGACCAGAAGGATAATACAAAAGTGCAATTTTCCAAATTATACTGAAATCTAATACAAATGGTCAATTATTCAATCTACTAATAACTGTACTTTCTAAATAATAATATAATGTTTTAAGAGTAGCAAATGTTGACCAATGCACATAATATAGAGCAGTGGTTCTGTGGTACACGTAGCACTATTGGTACTTGAAGAGACCTCAGTGGTACGTGACACGACAGAAAACTTTATAGGCTATATTAATTAATATTTCGTGTTTTAAATACAAATGTTTAATACATGATTGATAAATACGGAATACATCTCAGCCTATGTGCAATTTTAAAATAGTTGTATGACTTATTGTTATTTATCATTCATCGATGTAACTCAGGAGCGTGAAGGGCAGCTCAAACACAAAGCTGAAGCAGACAGGCGATTGTGAGCAGTGTTGGGTGTAACTAGTTACTAAGTAATTAGTTACTGTAATTTAATTACTTTTCCCTTGAAAAAGTAAAGTAAGGGATTACTCTTATTTTTTCTGTAATTTAATTACAGTTACATCTGATGTAATTAAACTAAATACTTTGTGTAATATGTGTGTGTGCAGAAAAGGAATTGACATCAAAATTCAAAGTCTAACTTTAAAATCCGTGCTTTAATGTATAATTCTCACATTTGTAATTAATAATACTACTTTATGTAGTTTTATATGATTTATTTGAATGAATTAAAAGAGCCGTTTCGTGTCTATCCTTGAATCACTTAACTCATCAAGGTTGATGTAGGATATAGAAAGTAATTAGTAATAAGTAATTAAATACTTTTCGAAGAGAGTAACTTGTACAGTAATCTAATTACATTATCGAATATGTAATTAGTAACTAGTAATTAATTACTTTTTCAGAGTAACTTACCCAACACTGATTGTGAGTCCCTCACTCTCTCTCTTTCGACGAGCTGCGTGCAAATGAAGTTTCTTTTGTATTTCTGCACTTGAATCGCTGTTTAAAGCTGTAGTTAGCGATTTTGCTAAAAGGCATTTTTTCAGATTTTTTAAAAATAGCACCATTAAAATAGCCGCTTTGTGTATTAATAAAACTTGTGTTTCCACTTCAATTATATCAAAACCAAAACAATGGTCACAAAATATGATGACAAAAAGAAACAAAGACAAAACTTCTGAAACACGGTAAATGGCACATAGGACTCCATGACCTTTCAGACACAGGACATTCACAACCGTGGAAATGAACCAGACGTGATACAACATCAGGAAATGATGCAACAAGAGTTCTTCATCTAAACTCTACATTACTCACATTTACAGGAAGTGCCCTGTTCCTATACTGTCTAAGCTCTCGTATTGGAGAGAAGGAGCTGGACAAAGCACATACCGTCTTTATAGGTCAAACTGCCCGAGGAGAATTTTTTGCGGTGTGTACGTGCGTAGTCCTGAAGGTTGGGGGCACTAGACGAGCCCCCCAGGACGGTGGTGCTGAAGAGACCAGCGCACTGTGAGCCTGCAGAGGGGGTTAGATCATGAAATCAGTGTGCACACCAACCACATGCATTTACTGATGTAAACAAAGCAGTTACTGCAGGGCCAGTGAGTAATTTGTAATTTATAAGTCATAACATATGACTCGTGCCAAAGCCAGTGAGGCTTGGCGGACATCAGTGGCAGAGGCTAGCCGAGCAAAAATCTAATTAACAAAACACAGAAGCAATGTTCTTGTCAGGGAAATGTTTATGAAAACATATATCCGTTATGAGCTATTATAAATAATGCCAGATGTGTGGAGTAAGATTTTATTAAACATTAGTGTGTTTACATTTCATGGATAAATAGTCAATCAATGTAATGACACAAATGAAAAACGTTTGAACGCTAAATGAATGGTTAGGAATAATTTCTGACTACATGCAGTATTATTTTGTTTATTTACACCCTTGTCCAAAAGCTTTAAAGGAATAGTTTAATGAAAATGTCTGTCATTAAATACACACACCCTCAAGTCCTTTCATTCAAATGCTAAAATGTTATACTGTTGTACTATACAGTATACTAGTCATAGATTTTTTGTGATTCTCCTTTGGAGTTCCACAAAAAAATATAGCAAATAACTTGTACTGTAAATGACATGAAGGTCAATGCAAAAAATGACAGAATTTACATTTTAGGGTAAACGATTCCTTTCGAGTTTCAATACCGCAAAAAATTATTTCCTACAAGCATTACCTTTGTGTACAGATGAAAAAACGAATGTCTAAAATTATGGTACTATGGATCTTGAACCAGAAACATAACAAAAATCAATTACATCCCACTACACACAATATCATCTAAATGTCATCGGCTTTACAATATACAGTTGCATTAGATGCAATAGACAATTTCTTGTCAGGGAATACAAATAAACCGCAGCTGTCAAAGCTGAGAGAAAAACAGACAAAAATACTAACCTAATCCACTCTGCTTCATCTCTGGAGACTGACGTGAGCAGGAGGGGAAGAGGCGATAGTTTCCCCCTTTATAGAATGAGCTCTCTGACAGGACCTACAAACACAAACATGGGTGCTGCTGAATCCCAACAAATAAAACCTAGTCTGATTCTGTCAATCTGACACTACCAGGATTTAAAGATGATGTAACATGCTATTTCATGCATTCTGACTTCTTCACACTGTTAAACGTGCTGGCTTCTCAAGTTTAACATGATCAACATGTCATAAAACGAGTTGAACGTATGACATAGTATTTCTGGGCTTGATTCACTCCGCCAGGGTTCGTACAGGTTTCGGAAAGTTTTTTTCGAACATGGATTCCCGTTTCGTAACAAGGGTTCTTACCCCCTTATTGGACAATTCTCCTGGAAAAGCACGCCCACGCGTCATCCAGCGAGCGTGAGAAAGAGCACGCCCATCAATGCCACTTCACTCGGCTGACAGAAGTTTAGCTGTGTTTGTTAGCTCACTGCATTTTGGTGATGAATCTTATATAAACGATGGATATAACGCTGGATTTGGAGATCGTTTGAAACTGATAGATGGCGCGGTGCCAGCGCTAAAAGATGCCGGACATTAACAGCACACGGTAAGACAAACAAAGTCATATGTTTGTGTTTTGTTGGCAATTGGCGTGTATGTGCATAATGTAAACAGCTCAAACTTATAGTGAATCAATGCGATGATTTATTGTGCGCTCCTGCTGTAGTTCTTTTATAAATTTGATCAAACATACGAAGTATGCAATACTACTGTATAGGTACTCAAGATTAATATGAGATTGGCAGAAACTGTGTGTTACCCCGTCTTTAATAAGTAATGCATTATATAACGTTCAAAACACAATGCACAATGGCTGGTGACTGTGGTACCTCCATGGAGCCAGTCTTGCGATTCCGGATCAGCGGGGATTTCCTCTGGGTGCTGATGGCATCTGAAAGAGGCAAGGCTCGGTCGGGTTCATCTTGTGCAAGGTTTTCCAAACTCCCAGGGTCTGTTTGCTTCTGGTCATTCTATGCCAAATACAAACATATGGATAAAAGAGCCAGCACAGATAGGGAAACTTGCAGGAATAAACACAAACTATTATTAATGATAAAATGGATCATGTGAAACTTTACATACTTCAGCTGAGGCTGGTCGAAAGCCAAAGCCCATCGGAGCACTCTCCTCCTCTGTTACTTTAACCCCCGGGCTGAAATGCAGCTCCACATGGAAGCGCTCCTCAGTGGATGGGTCCTGAGTTAACACAATGTCACACTACTCTCCTGAGACTGAACAGAAGCCTCTCAAACATAACACATTGCTCATTTAGGTCAGCTTAAACTTTCAGCGAAGAGTCAGCGAGAACAAGATGTACCTTATTGTTGTCTTCATAGAGCATGATGACAATCTGGGTCATGTAGTTGAGCTCAGACACTGCGGCTAGATAATCCATGGCTCTCTTCCACTGCTGATCTTTCTCCTCCTAAAACCCAAACAGAATCCAATGGTGAAATCTCTGGCTGTGACTCAAAACCTAGCGAGCTGCCTACCTAGACAGCATATTTGGCCGGATTCGTATGTCGGCAGCATACAGGAAGGCCTATGCTATGTTTTTGATCAGAGCTTCATTGTGCTTCACTCAAATCCTCCATTTTTGTCATCATCTCTTTTTCTATAGTGCCGTAATACTTACATTCAATAGGCCACCATAACGGAAGATGCTAAGAAGGGAGTGGACGTGACTCTCGCTCGTGAAATACAGCCGAGTTCGGACATGCCTGCCTGGAGACAGGACTCCACGTGAATATCTGGAAGACAAACAGATGGAGTATTGAGATCTCATACTCGATGGGGAAGACTAAAGAAGTGAAATAATAAGAGACGGTGAGAGAATCTCACAATGGATGCAGCTTGTTAACAGACTCGTCCTCGTGTGTCCTCTGTAGGTCCAGCTGAATCTTCTTCACTAAAGGCAGACAGTAGGCATACGCAATGTCCAGCTTCTCCACCTTATTAATGCCATACTCCTAAAGCACATATTTCACAATAACTTTTGTCCCCTGTACATTTTTTAGCAAGTAAAAAGTTCTTTAGTTCTTAAAGTGACAGTTCACGCAAAAGTGAAGTTTCTGTCATCATTTACTAACCTTCTTGTCATTTCAAGCCTGTATGACTTTCTTCTGCAGAACACAAAAGACATTTTTAAGAATATTGGTAACAAAACAACGGTGGTACCCATTGACGATTGATGTACTGGTTGTGTGTCCATACAATAGAAATGAATGGGTATCGCAGTTGTCCGGTTACCAACATTCTTCAACACATCTTCTTTTGTGTTCTGCAGAAGAACGAAAGTCATAAAGTTTGAAATGACAGAATTTTCGTTTTTGGGTGAACTATCCCTTTAAGACTGAGGACAGGGTACACAGGTCTACTTTTCTGAGTTTTGTCACAAACCTGTGGTATAACAATGTCAGCTAGCGCCCTGGAAAGCTTGAAGAGTTCCACCGTATCCTCCAGTACCAGGGAAGCATTGTGTTGCACGTCATACTTCACACAGTCGTAAATATCAGGAATTTTGCTTATGTCGTATCGGCCGCTCTTCATACGGAAGTCCCTTTCCAATTTTGACCAGCGCTGCAACATCATCTCCAGTGTCTCGCTGTGGTACAGCTGTAAATCTGAAAGAGCAAAAGATTTAACTTGGGTCATTCTTTCAAAGGTTTCTCAGTGTGAGCTTGCTTGAGGGGTTTCTGATGTAAGCACAAAACAATCACCTGCTGATTTGGGATCTTCAAGTCTTTTGCGGATCTGTGAGGTGAGGCTCTGGATAAGGGTGTAGACTTTATCACATGTACTCACTGGATTCTCCACAGTCTTCATAGAGTTCACCAGGGAATTACTGTTTGTTGGAGCCAGCTGAAGAAACAAGAGATAAATTGGGCACAGATGTGCGTTTCATATAGAGGTCCAAAAGTCAGCAAACATACAGCCTGCAGTTCAAAAGAAGCTTAACACTGCGGTTTACCCTGTCAAAGTCTTCTTCTGTGAAGGTTTGATCTTTCTGCATGGTCTCATGCAGTCTGGCCTTAACCCTCTGCTGACAGCCGCTGAGGGATTCAATATCATTATCCAACAGGCCGTTCATATTTGCACTTTTTACCATCTGGACCAGGATGGGTGTCAGCTCCCCTTCTAACGCCAAGAGACCCTGCCAGGCACACAACCAGCTGCAGTTTAGTAACTTCCAAAGACAACATTATACAATATAACTCAATCTTAGAATGCCCTGTATTAGTTAACAGGTTTGGGCTGTGTACCTTAGCGAATGCAGCAGCAGTCATTTGCACCCTGCCCTCATCAGAGGCGTAGATCTTGAGGTCATGCCGGTATGTGCTGTGTAGCCTGAGAAGACCGCAGCCTGGAAAGCCAGCGTAATCCCCTATAAACAGATAGAGCATAACATAATCGCATGCATGCAGAAACACAATACAGTCATGTGAACTACTACTAGAATTTTTTGTTTTTGTTTTGAGCATAACAGAAATCATCATACACTATTCCTGTATGGAAAAGAAGCGCAGATGTTCTGCCTCAGATCTTTGTGTTTCACAGAACAAAGAACAGCATGAACCACCTCTTCAATGAGGTCTCAGTATGCTTATTTGGTCCACTTTGGTGTGAACTCGAGTGCGATTACTGCATTCACACCTGCCCAAACGAACCGCACCAAGAAGAAATACGAACTCTAGTGCGATTCAACCGTACTAAATGAGTCAGGTGTGAAAGCACTCTTACTCTTATTTCAGAATAAGCATATTTGTCATATGTTTGTCATAGCTTTCCCGTGGCTCAGTGGTTAGAGCATGGCGTTAGCAAGGTCATGGGTTCGATCCTAGGGATTGCATATACTTAGAAACAAATGTATAGTATAAGTAAGGGATAATCCACAGCTAGCCGTGCCTTTAAAGGGTTTTAATGCACGACGTGGAGGCCAAGAACCACCCGACGCGAAGCGGACATGAAACGGCTTTACTTCATTCAAATAAATAATAAATAACTACATAAATTATTCTTATTAACTGACCAATGTATACAAATGTGAGAAGGATACATTACAGCATACATTTTAAAGTTAGCTTTATAATTTTTATATCGTTTCCACTAATGAATATATTACACAGTATTTAGTTTAATTACATCAGAAGTAACTGTAATTAAATTACAGAAAAATAAGAGTAATCCCTTACTTTACTTTTTCAAGGGAAAAGTAATTAAATTACAGTAACTAATTACTTAGTATCTAATTACACCCAACACTGTACGCTACTGTAATGAAAATGAATGTAACTCACTCTATATCTAATAAAACGGGAAAATTCACGACTTTAAATAGTTAACCATTTACATGCTTAAGACATTTGCTGTTGTACGAATGTACTGTGAGACTTTAGATATAAAAACGGGGACTGGTAAATTACTGTTTTATCATTCATATGTGATAACTCCCTATTCATTTAATAGAACGTTTGGGCATACCAACATGGCCGCGTGGTAGCTTCAGTGTAATGACGTCATGAGCGAGTCATTTATATAGATCAGTGGTTTGACCTATTAATGACTGTAAGAAAATGTATAGACGGTTTCATCTTAACAACATAAATAAACATTACTGCGCATGCGCACTTTTGTTACCCCAACTAAACTTACGGTATACATTCACAAACAAAGGTCCAGATTATTTCTGATAACAATCAAAAGAAACCGAGAAGAACCGTTACTTGGCTAAACTTGCCTCTCCAGTATTTAGTATTTAGACTGCGATACCAATCTCAACCGCTAGATGTCAATGTACCTTACGGTTTCTTTAAATACGACCAAACTACAGGACCCATTCAACAAATCGTTTATTTAAAGGGGTCAATACGTGTTTTTCTGTGTCTTTGGTGTGTTATAAGTTGCCCATGCATGTATTAGAGACGTAAAATTGCAAAAATTAAAGTGTCGGAACAAAAGATGTATTCTATCTAAAAGCGAATGCTCACCCAGACCTGCCTGAAACGCCTTGTGTAACCAAACCCCCACAAATCTACGTCAGTTCGTGGTATGATTTGACTAAGACTGCCCAATTGTATACGCAAGTAAGGTGGGCGTACCTGTCAGTACAATTGCTTTGGAACCTGATGTTCCAAATATGGTAAGAAGTGTTACATTTCCATCACACGCTTGCAGTATTCGACCAATCACTACGCACTGGTTAACTGGCCAATCATAGCACACCTCGCTTTTCAGAACGATGAGCTTTGTAAAAAATCTGTGCGTTTCAGAGAGCGTTTTTGAATCATGTATACACATTGCATTACATCTAAAACAAGCGATAATATTCATTTTAGCCGTGTCATATGACTCCTTTAATACAATTATTAAACAGTAAAATAATAATACAAATTAATATGAACATAAATAAAATAAAATATAAATAGTAATATTATTAGACACTAGCCAAACACAAACCGAAAGTTAACTGGGGGACATGCGCGTCTATAATGTATATAATAAACATGAATGTGTGTTCATAAATCAGTTTTGTAATGCCTATAGGATAGAGAAGTTTTGATATAGAGCTAAAAATACATTATTAGGGTTAGTTAGGGTTAGGGTTGCTGTTTTTCTTTTAATTTACAGAAACCCATGGAGCAAAACATGAAGTGTAAAATAATAGACACATCCAGTGATGAATGTCTGTGTCCTTACAGCTATAAAAGAGACTCAATACATTACAGTTTACAGGATGAATCAACAGAATAGAGTAGAACAGTCTACCTTGACCTCCAGGATACATGCAGCGGAAAGCTCTACCCAGTTCTTCAGCCTGAACTCTGCCAGCTGGAGTCAGCTCTCCTCCCCACTTAAGCACCAGCAGTATAGATGGGCCCTCCTTACGGGTATCTGTAAACAAAACAAACATTCACCAAGTATCATTTACCTTTAAAGTGGTAGAATGGGAGTGAATGGGGCAATTTTTTGAAGCTCCAAAAAGTGCATCCATCAATCAAATAACTGCTTGACACAGCTCCGTGGTCTTAACAAAGGTCTTCTGAAGCGAATCGATGCATTTGTTTAAGAGAAATATCCATATTGAGAGTGCTATTAACGTTAATCTCTAACTTCCGTTATCCTCGGCTGTGCGTGAACCTGAGGACAAGCACCGTCATTTGCCAGATAAATAAGCCTCTGGTTCACTCGCAGCCGAGGGATATGAATATTTCTCTTAAACAAACACATCGATTCGCTTCAGAAGACCTTTGTTAAGACCACGGAGTCGTGTCGAGCAGTTCTTTGATCGATGGATGCACTTTTGCATTATTCTTCAAGAAAGTCATATTCAGTCCGGATGCCTTGAGCGTGAGTAAAACATGGGGAAATTTTGTTTTGCCTCCGAAATATCCCATTAAATAACATCAAGCGTCCCATCAGGGTTTTACAGAATAGTTTTACATTGAGGTGTATCTGTGACCCCGCAGTGTTGTGATGATTCTAGAAAACCACATTCATATGTAGTCTTCATACCTTCCTCCTCACTGGATGTTTTGGGTTGTCCACGCGGAAGGTAGGTGAGCTGTACTTTCCTATTGATTCCGGAGAAATGGCCATACCTGAAAAAAACAACAACAGCATGACTATAGGGGAAATATTACACACTTTAAAAAAGCGTCCATCTTATTGTTCCTGATTGATGTCTATATTAACATGCCCCAAACAGCTGCCAGATCATCTGCTCTGAAATTCATCCAGTGTGTACTGTATATGCCATTCCTGTCTGCAGAAATGTGACACTGTTGTTATATTGTGTCAGAGAATGACTCTGAGTAATGAGATTCTAATAATACTGCATGTTGGAATCATCATTGTGCATAGCGTTCATATCCATTTACTGAGTCTCCTTTAAGACATCTACAGATACACTTGAAATCGAAAAATAGCACTCAACTGTATACATTAATGTAAAACTCTAAACAAGATTTATAAGTCGTGCTTAGCTATGTAAATGTTTCTGTAGAAAATGTCTGAAGACAGGCCACATAAGTACATTGCAAGTGTGCCCGTTAGCATGAC